>NW_026707025.1:0-57500 GCF_024137745.1 Phymastichus coffea | reverse complement strand
TTGCTTTTGGGCAAAAATACTCGATGTACACGCGCGGGATCGAACGCATTGGGCAAATGCTCGTTTGGATTACCTAGTTCATGGAAAATAAATGGCTTGGCTTCGCTCTGTCTAGTTGTTAAGCCGAGCTAGCTTGGATTTTGTTTGCCGCTGCATTTGAAAACAAATGTACTGCTTACTCTCCAGCATTGCTGATGACGTCGAAACAAGCAACAACATTTTTTGACTTCAATCTGCAAGCTGTGCATTCTTTATACGAACATTCAATGCCCGACGACTCCCGCGAAAAAGGGATTGAAAGAGAAAGCTAAAAATAGCAAAAAGCTGTTTCGAGCGCAATAACTCTTAAAACTCTTAAGAGTCGGAAAGGGTGGCTTTTACAGGCGCGCACATCAGTAATTTGTATCTGTGGAATTATCCGCGCGCTGCTCTCGCGCTCGCTCGCGCTCGCTCGCGGGACACGAGAAAGAGACAGAGCGCCAGGCCATAAATATCCGAGGCGTATCAGTCAAGCGAAAAGCCATTAATACTGCAATGCACTCGACTAATCGCGAGCACGAGTGAGTCGAGGCTCGCGATCGGCGCTACTCGCTCGCTAGCTGCCACCTGAAATAAAAATGAGAGTCGTTAAACGGCCACACAGCAGCAGCAAGAGTAATTGGTTTCCAGAGGAAGATACCTATCGGATAAATGGGCGAGGGCGGAAGAGTTTAAAGAGACGAACAAAAAAATTACAAATAAAAGACGAGCTGTGCCGGGGTTCACGCAGGGTAGCGAGTGCCAGTGTTGCTTGCAGCTGGTTACGAGTTACAAGCGATAATATCATGTCAAGTCGTTCAAGAGAGCTTCATTCAGTCTTCATTCATACAGATCTCAGTGCTTGTCGCTCGGTTGCTGTCAATTTGCCTGTGCAGTGTTTCAGGCCCCGATATCTCGCTGACGCCTCATTTTCGAACTTCTAATCGTGTAGCCCGAGATTCTCATCCGATGAAACTCACCCTCGCAGCTACGTACGCTGAAAATGCATCGATTTCGCGTTGCTGCTGAGATAATTAATCAAACTCTCGCGCGAAACTGCCGACAATGTCACAGAGAGAAAAGAAAGGAGAAGCGAGAGAAAAAAATAACTGAAAGAAAATGGCGCAGCCGCTCGAGCGTTGCATCGCGTCGACAGTGAGTGATGGGAGAGGATGGAATATGCGGCAAAAAAAAACCTGTCGGTATTTCGGTAGCGACAAAAAAAATAGAAGCGCAACGCAACTTTTTTTTTGTCACCAAGTGCAAAGTGCACTCGGTTATTACCAGATACATTTTATTTTCATCGAGGGCGCGATGACCCTCGCGCGCGCGTTCATGACGCTGTCACGCTGCGTACAAATGGATTGACTTAATAATCATTTTTTTATCTTTTTCGATGGGTTTTTCGCGCTCGCTATAATGGAAAAGTCAGTTCACAATGAAATCATTGGGGTGCGTTTATAATTGCATTCATGGAGATTGATTTAATGAATTGTCGATGACTCCAATTAAATAAATTGATTGCTTGAAAGCCAAAACTACTTCGCACAATCGGAATACTCAATCGCAATTCAAGTTGGATTTGGATGAGTCTTCGTGAAAAATTAATTTTTGAGATTTATTAGTCCGGCTTATGAGTGACTTATGAGTGACCGTTGCACAAGTTTAGTGTAGTCTCGAAGCCGAACCATTAAATTGTTCTTACTGAATGCGGCCACAGAGAAAAAGTGTCCATCGTCATCCACCAAAGCCAAAGTCTACGCAAAGCCAGCAGCAATGAAGGCACCGTTTACTCAATTAAAGATCTCGTAACAGGAGATAAATCACACAAACTACCTTCACGCGGATGCGAGATGTGTTTAGTTGGAGCAAAAATTTCCGAAGAACACCTTTCCGACAGCTGTGATGAATCCGAAGCGCGAAGCCAGCGCTCAAGAAAACGGAGGCATTAACATAACAGCAGACGATGATGAATAGTCGTCATCGCGCGACGAGACTCGTTCACGCAACTACCGCGAGAGAAATAAGAGGCGGAGCGAGAACGGAAAAAAAGAAGGAAGCGCGCCATTAGGCTCACCTCTCGCTCTCGCTTCGCCGATATCTCTCGCTCGCTCGTTCCCAATAATTTATTTATCTACGCGCATGACACGGACGGAAGACAGATCGAGCTGAGCGAGAGTCAGTCGCCTTCATTCATAACCATTTCAATGGGCCAATCAATCACGAAACGCGCGGCCGTGACGTCATCCCCTACCGTAGCGTCGAGGGATAGACACGCGCGGAGTTGACTTTCGCGCCACTTTTCTTTCATTTTTTTTCTCTCTTTTGTTTTTTGCTGGGGTGGAGAAAGTTTTGTATATGCAGCTGCCGACAAGAGACGATTGTTTACGGAATGAGTTGCATAAACATGTTAGCTTGTAGTCGGAAGTGAATTCAGTGAATTGGTCAGTGGCTCGTGAAAGTTGGTGATTTTACAGGCGATGAAGCGCTGTCCGTCATCGTTCCGGGTTGCATCCATTTTTTTAGGTCGATGAGAAATCCAAGTCATTTGTCCCTGTCCTCCAACATCTGTGCACTTTTGCGTGAATCTGATTTTTTGTCCGAATCTAAGGTGGAAAAGAAGATGAGATTTTCATTAGACACTCGTTGAACGCACATTCCTTTTTACTTAGGAAACATAGCAAAATGTGAAATGGCCAAGAAAATATTCACGATAATCTGAAAGTGCCACTGACGGCAATATACGCGCACGCTGCATCTCCTCCCCATCGCAACATCGAAAAAAGAAAATAATGCTCTTGACTCCTCTCATTAATCACACTTTCTCACAGTATCATCTCGAGCGTCCAATCGCTAATTATATATTCCAAGGGTGTCCTCGGCGATCAGTCAACGTATCCGCTGCAACGAACGTCGTCCGCGCGCCGCTCACGATCACAATGGTTTCTACCGATCAGTCAAGCCCACGACGCATTTCCTTTCCGATTGCGATGGGGGCAGGCGGGCGTTTTAATTCGCACAGATAGAAAAACCTCTCTGCACGCGCAAGATAAAGAAAGAGAGAGAGAGAGAGAGAGAGAGAGAGAGAGAGAGAGAGAGAGTGCCGATGAAAAATTGAAGGCCATCTCCTCGGCTAATTTCCGTGCGCATTAATTGTACTCGTTGGCTTATCTCTCGTGGCATAATGCTTTTCTGTTTTTGCCTTTTTGTCTCTCACTACGGCGGCGCTCTCTTCATTAATCTTGAAACGAGGCCGGCACGACGAGGCTATACAGCGTAACGTGATTTCATTAGCCCTTCGAGTTTTTATACGCCGGCTAGTGAGAGAAAGAGCGAGCTTAAACGTCTTAATTGATGATGCTCGAAAGAGGACTCCTTTTTTTATCTTAATCAAAGACACTCCATTCTACTTTTCTTTGATACTGATTTTTTCACTCGAGAAATCTACCATGAACAAACATTGCATATACATGTAGAAATGAAAGTTGGCACAAAATTCAATTTAATCGATGAATCTTCCCCCAGCATCTACCCGACATAAAAAGACTCATACGCCAAACTTCCACTTTATTACAAAAAAAGGTCCACAGTAGCCAATTGAAATTGACCAGTCTCTCAAAAGGCTTCACATCAATATAACGACATAGGTACGTTATATTGACCGTCCAATAAAACGAGCTTTCACACCCTCCTCAGAGTATATAACACACATCGTCGATTCTTTTTCCTTTTCATTTTCGCGTTGGTGGCCGCGTGTTTCCTTCCAGCCAAACACCCCTGGCATCCTATTGTCACTCCAGGGGTTGGGAGGCGAGCCCTTTGAGCTACTCAACACCGAAGGCGTTTGAACGTCATCAAGCCACGTTGGAGATTGAGAGAACCCCATTAACATCAGTCGCAAAAACAATCGGATCAAAGTGGCTTTTGTTTGTACATAGAGAATGTGCGTTGTCCAGTTGGCATTCTATTGTTCAGCACGCAAACGTACCACTTTGATCTGAATTTGAGGAATTCAATCATCTCTACATACCAATTGTTTATAATATGAATTATTCATATTTGTTTTCATTATTTGATGCGTGATATATATTCAGCATTCTATATCAGCATTACTCATGAATGATGTTCTAATAATCGTGAGTTCACGGGTCATTTGAAAAAGGAGCAACCCTAAACAACGAATAATTTGTAAAGGTCCAGCTATACAGTTATCCCTATTATTTTTAAATAGCCAAGGGCCAAGATTTTACAAACTTTTACAGAGACAGAAAAAAAGGGATCGCATTATACTTTCTAATAAGTTCTTCGTAGTCCAGAAGTCAAAGCTTGCGTAATCTAAAATCTGTCATGGGCTTTGATCGATGTTTTAATGTCTATCAGTCGAGTTGTGTAACTCTCGCCCCCTCGACGCTACGAGCTTGTATATTCTCTCACCCTTGTTAAAACGTCGCATCCCTTGAGGAATTTGAAAGATTCTTGTGAACATGATATGGTTTAAAACACCAACTGAAATTTAGGTATCATCTTATTTTGAGTGAATATAACTATTGCTACACATTCAAAATATAGACTAGAAAAATCAGATTTATGACCAAAAATTAAGATTGACAATTGAGTTTCAATGGAAATAAAGCTATTTGTTTATCGTAACTTATCATACTAAAGAAAAAAAAACGAAATAAAAGCGCCCGGAGGTGTAAAACATCTCACGGCTCCTACATGACAATTCAATTTGAGCGCCAGAGGATCTCTCGTTCTACCCTCTCTTTTTAGAAGTTAGAGAGAAAAAAAGAAGTTAGCCAAGCGGTAATAATAAAAATATTATGTTAACCCAATTGGTCGCGGCTGCACACTCAATAACGAATCATCGTTATCGGATATAGGATTTATCCACAATCTTTGGGAAAAAGAGGCAGTGCGGGAGCGGACAACCAGGACTTAATCCCGCAGTCAGTATACGTCGCTCGAGTGAAAAAGCCCCCGAGAAATCTGCCACAAGCTCGGACGCCAACATAATCTCATGATATTTTCACTCCGAGTAGCCGAACGTGGTTTGTTTGAGTTTCAAGTAATTAACTGCAATATTGTTTCATTTATAAATACATTTTTTATAAATTCATTAAAAATAATATTTCATGCGAATAATAAAAGCATGGATGTACTTACGTTTATAATAAATGGCTGGTAGTGATTACGACTTGGTAAAAAGATTAGGTATGAAACAAGTATGAATCCATATAATCAAAAGCTAACCTCCTGGCTATTCCTTATAAATTATTCATGCTCAGGGTGGGTACGCGTGTGCATGTCTTCAATCCAGCATTTACCAAACTTGCAAATATATCTATTATAGCGAGCTTCGTAAAACGATTTTTAACTATTCAAAACTACTTCCTAAATAAATAAATAATATTTAACTTTTAAAATATTCAAACATATTGACGGTGAATTTCACAGGCAATATGACAAAGATTTTCACCACAAAGCAAATACAGCGCTTACTTATCCGAGCAGCAAAATAATTCCTATCAAAAGCAGAGAAGTCGAGCATACGCATACGGCAAAAGCTCCTTTGACTTGAGGGAGGGGTATAACCTAATGCGCAAAGAGGTGCACGCGACAAGGCAAATCCGCGTGAGAGTCAAATATTCTTGGGACGCACGCACACGCGCGCGTAAGCAAGCAAAGATGGAAGGAGGCAAGCATGGAATTAGAAGAATGGCTCTTGAGAGGATTTGAAAGGATTGCTCTGACTCGGGAGTGGGGAAGAGCTGCGCTTGCAAGTGAATTGAGAGGAGTTCGCTTCCGGTGCTTCATCTTGCAAATGGAGGCGGCTGTGCGCAAAAACTGCCAGCTTTTCTTCCGATTGATTCCAATAACTCTTCGGCTGCTGAAATATTAAGTTCTCTTTAGACCCGGATTTTGTTCTAGCGACAAAGGACCTGTCTCTTTTTCTTCCGCTCTACTCGTGCGGCCATTATCTGTCATCATATTAGAGTGAGCTGTCTTTTTTAGAGTAGAAAAATTTGTATGACGAATGGAAATTTACTACGACCAAATTTTAAGAGGTATTTTTTTCGAATCTTCAAAAAAAATGTATAATCATATAAGAGTTTTTTGATAATAAATTATTCTTTATCATCAATTACTTAATAGTATAAATTATAGGATTCGCTCTTGAAACAAATAGGACGAAAATCAACAGGCAATATCGTCACTCTAAACAATAAGCCCACAACCAATCAGATCTTATACAGAGCAAAGAAAAAAGAGACTCAAAATCGCGTCTAATGACCGGTTTAGGCGCGAGAAAGCTAATGAGATCAGCACTAATGGATCTTCGCAATACATATACAGCATCGTCGCGCACTTCGTGTCTGTCATTTGTAACATTATACACCGAAATTTCTCTCTTGCTCTTTCTCTCGGATTAATTGCCGACGCAGTGTAATGACGCGTCGTTATCCGCACCGAGAGATAGCAATTTACCGAAAGTATATCCGGAAAGCTTGGCGTATGTACAGGCTGGATGCTTGCGTATATGTCGAAAACGGATATATATTGGTGAAGGGGGCATGCGATGCGATGCAAGCCCAACGCCCAGATTAATAACGACACTCCGTCATCGGGATCACCGGATTTTCGGATGTGCGTGCTTTTGTCCCTGCTGCTACCACGGATTTTCTCTGTGTATTATGTATGAATACGTGTTGTATTATATTTTATTCGCGCATCTACATATGTATATAATTGTCATATATATATATTGTTTTTCATTGTTGGCTTCTAATTAAAAGTTCCAAATTCTAGTTTACACCACTTACTTTCGATTTATTTATTAATTGCTTTTTGCTGAAGTAAAATTGTGAATGAAAGTCGTTTCGTAAGGATTATTAAATAAGCATGTTAATAGAATTCAATATAGTAAATTAACGGATTAAATAAAATGAGTAGTTTGATTATTAGAATTCCACGATCAAAAGCACTGAACAAATGCCTAGAAAACGACATTACATTTTCATAATAATCCACTTGACGCACAGCACATTTGTCTATGTTGATCCCACTTGTGCGTTTGAGTGTATCCCGTGGTAAATTATTTCCTAGGCAAATCATATTTGTAAATCGCATACGCGAGAGCAGCAGTATACCTTGACACACTCCACCCTATGGGAGTTAACCCATATGCTGAGATAAATCATATATGTGCCCGCATACAGCCCGCGCTTTCGTACGTTTTGCTTTGCTTAAAGGCACTGCGCACAGATTTGTCATACACATTCGGAGAGGATTAAGAAGATAAGACTGACAAAAGACGATGGTATATTTGGTACAATTCGTAATTCTTTTGTTGCTTACTGTGTCGCATATAAAGAAATCTATGTGTCAACGTGGCTATGCGGCCTTTAATTTGCTGACACGAAATTATCAAACGTGGCTTGTACATCCCGCCTCAGGATTTTCGATGAGCCTGTTCGACCGTGATGATTTATTAGCACTAACCGTTAATAGACTTTGTCAATGAAATAGCGGCGAAAACACACATACGAGTACATCCTCCTGTTATGCATTTCAATTTTCTTTTCAGCGACAAATATAGACCGTGAATAAATGTTATCTCAATCGAAGTGCACTCAAATATAACTTGACTATTGAGATATGCCAATTTGAAATATTTATCAATCAACATAGTATTAATTAAAAAGAGGACGGCAGATCAAATTAATAAAATGAAAAACGCCCATGTTCGAATATTTATTGACACTTTTGAAAAGTATATGCGAAATATTGACGATATCAGACGTCATTTATTTTTTAATTAATTTCGACCCCACCTCTATTGCCTGGTGAATGGCATTCAATTTCCTTTTATGTAAATATCTTTCCCAATAAAAGCGCGCACTCGCGAATCTTCTGATCACTCAAAAAGCTGAAAATAATCCTTTAAATCTGATAGACACAATGGCACGTACACAGTGGTTGCATTGTTTGATACAATAATGTATATGGCTATATTTACTATCATGCTTTGCGCGTAAAAGCTCCACGAAATAATAATTAAATACCTATTGACAAAAGTAAAATGCCTGTATCTCTTAAAAAACGCCTATATTATTGCTTAAAATACGCGTGAAATCGCGAAAAGTACCCAGCTTCAATCTTTTGTGTGTTATATCAAATAGAGATAAAGAAAGAGAAAAAAAAATTATATGAATGTAGTAGCATTTGCAGAAAAACAGAACAAAGCCACGAGAAGAGAAAAAACATTTGGGCTGCCAGACGAACGTCACGAAAAAATGTACGCATCATTTCTACGTGTCACTCACTGCCGTTGTCATTGATTTTATGTGTATACACTCGCTTGCTAAGCTTTTGTCATCTATATTTTTTTTATAAGAAAAATTACTGGATATTTCTCATTTTATTGATTACAAATATTGTTCAAATGATACGTTGAATTTTGAAATTTAAGAAAGAAAATAACATTACTTCCTCGTACAGTAACTCAATTCTTCCTCGCCAAATTGACACCTCACTGAATCCCACCAAGTCAGCAGCAACACAAAGAAAAAGCAAGGAAGGTCAAGACCAAGTGTAAACAAAGAGTTGAACCGCTGTAAAATCTGGTAGTAGGCGATACGTGTCGCCGACAGACGGAGTTTATTAACTTATTCGAGCATGGAAACGGCAATTAACTCGGACATCGATGACAGACACAGACTCGCCGGCGGCCCTCTGTACGAGTATATACGAGTACGTTCGCGCGCACAAGCGGCGCAACAGCGGCAGCAGTGTACGGGATTATCAGCGCTGAAATGGCCTCAGGCACCTTTTCGCTACAACTTACTCGATAATCTATTCGATCGCGCTTCTATCTTTCTTACGTACTTCTTTCATTCAACCTGTCCTTTTAGTCGCATACACTGTTTTCTTAGAGATTACATGACGTTGCCTATTGTATAATTGTATATTAATTCGATTACGATTGATTTAATTGAAGGAAATCATAAAGTATCTATTCGTTACTTTTTGCAATTTGAATTCGATTCCAAAAATTGAAACAAAAAATCGGTTAAAGAACAAAAGTCACTACTATTCAAGTCACAGTTATAATTTATAACGAGACAACCAAAATAGCGTCCAGCCGTAAGGATCAACCTCGTAAAAGTTAATCCGTGCGTGAAATTTGCATGTGCGATTTCTTTTCGGCGCAAACACCGCGGAGATCCCAAGCTATAGTCGGTGGGTAGTAATCCTTGGTGAGCAGTAGCCATTGAAAGGACTTATCCCTTGAATTCTAATCAGAAGGCCAAGCGTCTAATCACCCAATGTCGACGCGTTGTCTTCATAGAGTCTCTGTCGACGAGCCGAAATCAAATTAACAGAGCGCGCGAGCGCCGCTGTGAGAGAGATAAGTGTGATGTGCGCGCAAGTCGTCCGTCGTGTTGTGTACGAAAGGGTTTCGCGTTGACGCAATCAGCGCTAAAACCTAACGGTTACGGGGATTAGTTTATCTTCGAGTCTCTCTCTCTCTCTCTCTCTCTCTCTCTCTCTCTCTCTCTCTCTCTCTCTCTCTCTCTCTCTCTCTCTCTCTCTCTCTGTCTCTCTCTCTCCCTCTCTCTCTCTGCCGAGTAATTGCACAAGCGCATCGATGGTTATACCACCCGCTTGGCGCGCTTTTGTTTATGGACGATTTTCTCTCAGGATAATGTGTTTTAGCGCTAACGTTGTAAAACCATAGAGACTTACTTCGTTCCCTGAGCCGTTTTCCTTTTTTTTTTCTCGTTTCATTATAGTTAAAAGTTTTGCCGCGATGGCCTAGGGTTTCTCTACTTTCTCGTTCTGGCTGTTACAGAGCCAAGCTTCGTTTGGGACGAAGGTTTAATTTTCTACAAGGCTAATGTTTTTTGCGCTTTGCCTTCGGTGATCCTTAGCAAGGATACAAGAATTAGAATTAAAATGGAAATGGAGAAAATTTCAGTTTCTCTAATTTTATCCTAAAAATAGCCGTACTCTATTATTTTATTTAAAAATTACGGTAAAATAATGTTATATCGCGATACTGGCTTTCATTTGTTTCAAAACGCTTCTTACAAAAAACACGCATGATTTTATATTGTATATTCGCACATACAGATTTGCTGAAAACAAAACAATAAAAAAAAACAAAAAAGACACACCGACAGAAAAAAGAAAAATAGCCAACGTTCACGAAAAAGCGAGCAGCCTGGCGTAACGAAATTTACATCTGGCGTCCAAGGAAAATCGAATAAACCGAGAGCAGTACGTACGCGAATTGTCCCTTCAAAGGGCCAACTCATCACGACAAAATTTACCCAGCCACACCTCGCAAACGTTTTCCAGCTACCGACCAACACACAATAACGACAGAAAAAAACCAAGTAAAAGAAAAAATTCAATCCCTTTGCGGTGTTCGTCATCGCTGGTGCGTACGCGTCGTCCACTTTGTCGTGAGCGATAAATAATAGCCAAGCGCTCACGGAATTGCTTTTGTATTCATATTAAGGTCCAACGATGGAAAGAGCTGAATATTTTTCCTTCTATTCGGGATTAATGGCTCGGACGTATTTTATAGGGTGACGGAGATACGGGCAAAGAGAGACAGAAAGAGAGAAGTGACCGCTGTCCAAATTCACGGATGTTTAAAAGCATAACAAGACTATCATCCCCTGGAGTATTTCGTAAACGTTTTTTTGGTTAGTCCCTTAAACGACCGATAGCTTATCTTATCGAGCGATACCTGTCTTATATAGAGACGTATGAAGTGCGTTATTGGTTTTACTGATTCGACGTCGAGGGGAAGAGAGAAAAAATATGGGTCTTTGGAGAAATATTGATCTGAATATTTTATTCACAGACCACATGTACTGTAGATGATCGATTATGGCGTATTGTACATGTACGGATAATGTGCGGATAAATTATTTTTTTCGAAACAACGTTGAAATCCGTAAGTGCTTTTATTTCAAACCAGCAAATCGATGAATCGATTGCTAAATAATTGTATTGGCCAGAACAGCTTTGTCGATTAGTTTCGTTTGTTCGTCAATAGCAAGCAATTCCCCTAATCAAACAACTTTATTTGGCAGTGCACCTCTGTACACCTACTTATTTGGCATCCTACTTTTTCAAGCTTTCATTTTTAGCCGAGTCGACTGCCTGTCCCAACCCCCTTTATCTCATCTTATCCCATCGCATCTGTATACTGTGTTAGTCCGCGGCACAACCAATTCTTTCCACCCCGAGGGAAATTTAAAATCCCGAATTTGACGTGCCTCCGCACGTACGAAACTGTTTTTTGTCCAGGATATATATTTTTTTCGGGCTTTCCACAGACGGAGAGACTGATTATGCAGACATCCGCTCGCTTATCGGCCGTGTGGCTTGATAATGCGCTTTACGTGAAGGATTGCCACCCCAGCAACACGAATTGACCAATGAAGGGGATAAAAATGCGGGGAGCTAAGCGTTCAGGATTAATTGCCAAATGAAAAATGCTTTAGCGATTGTACAGTCGCATTAGTTCAAAATCAAAAGATGATTACGAATAATTTGTAGAAAATATTCAACGTTCATGAACTAGAAAAATGTACATTTTGCGAAACTTTATTAATTAAAATTGATTTGTTATTGGAAAGTTGGTAGCAAAAACTTTTAATTATTTTCGAAATCTATTCAGCAAGTAAAAAATCGCAATAAACTTTTTAATGTAATAAAAAGTCAGATTTTCCGGTATAAAAGTTATAATTGATTTGGTATTTGACAATCTACGAATTATACGAATAGATGGAAATTCTGCACGCCTCATGACTAATTTAGTAGTAAAAATTTTTTTCGATTTAATTTTCTGATTATATTCTTGTTAATTCAACTTGAATAAAGTTATAACTAAGAAAAATCCAACAAGTAACATTTGATGTCTGACCGAATCGACTTGTTCTACTTAAAGATCACGCATGATAAGGATTATCGAATTTTGAAGAAAGAAAAAACCTGAGCATATAGAGGTAGTAGAAGTTTGTTGCCAGGGCAAATATTTGAGCAAGTTAAACTCAATTAAAGACATCGGGTCAACAATCTAAATCCATTTAGTCATCGAAGCGTGATTAGCCGACGTGCAAGGATCAACAAGCTGGTCTTACACGCGTGTCGGTCGAGTGAAGTAATGTGCACCGTCCAACACAAGTATTATTCCCTTCCATAAAAGAGTAGCCCAAAGGCATCTGTCTTCGAATAAAATTGATAAGGTTACAGCTCCGAAGCAGTAGCTTCGGACAGTGTTGAGCCCGAGGCAACGAAGACGTGCCAGCGACAATAATCTAGCTGTAAACATCGACCAAACTCTCTTCTTTTTTTCTCTCTCTCTTTCTCTTTCAATTTAGCGCGAGTCGCGCCGGGGGCACTTTTAAATTGGCGACTTTTCGGTCAACAATCGACTCTTTTCCGTTTGCGCCCCACGGCTACGATATAATGGGGCAGCAGCCAGCTCCCAACCCTCGGGATTGAAATTCGGCGCATCTTCAAAGAAGAGACTCGAGTCAAGATACATCCGCCCCCACCGAAAAATATCTACTGAGGATCCGAGCTCTTTTTAACGAAAGCGCGAGAGAGAGAGACTCTGACGCGTTACTGTTATGCAAGGCTTCGCCTTTTTTCGCTTGGCTATGCACTTTCTACGCGAGCAAAGAAAAGGGAAGCTTTTTTTCTCTTCTCGCGCAATAGTCCTCCTCTTTTCGATTTCCACAAGTCGCGCGCAAGAGCTAACAGCTTCACGCTTCTTATTTTCAAAGTGGCAGAAACTCTTTTTTCCATCATGACACCAGAGGGGAGGGTGAGAGGGGGAGCGATTCGGCTGAGTGTTATTGAAATTCCACCGGAATTTGCAAAGAAACGAGCGACGAAAAAAATGTTACTTTGAAAATGCTGCAAGATGCTCAAAGAGAAAGTCAAGCTTGTTTCGTTGGTTTTTCTCGATCTGAAATAACCGCGAACCTTTTAGATTTTGCTTTTTCTCCCACGAAATCGAATGAGAAGAAAAAATGCTTTCGCAATGGCAATCTGCACACCCTCTTGCATTTCTGACGCCGCCGCTGTCGCTTCCGCGCGTACCGCAGGAGCCAAGATTGAGGGCGCACATGAACACTACTGCTGCACGCGAGCGAGCGCTGACAAACATTAGCATGCAAATAGCTTGGGCTTGGCGCGCAATCGTCTTTGCGGTCGCGCGGCCACGGCCCAACGTAATTGAATGCGGCGCTAAATAAATAAATAATGTCAACGCCTCTTGGTTCGCAGCGTGGCAACATACTTGTTTCGATCAAGCATACGCGTAGTGCGCAACGTTCGTTTTTCTCAATTCTCTTTCACTGACGGCCGAAGAGAAGAGCGGCACAGAGCAAAAGCGAATTACGCGCGGCTAATTTGCGGTTCCAAGAGCCCTTCAAGGGCTACCATGTGGCAGCGGCGGCTACTGCGCGAAGTTTTGCGGTGATGGGCGGCGCGAGAGCGTATGGCCATATAATTAATCGCTATCTCAATGGCGACAGATTCCGTTTGAGTCTGTATGCCTGTGTGTGCGGTCTAGCTCCAGCGTTACGCAACACGCGTCTTGGATAAATGATCTTTCCATGGAAAATGACTACTATTCCAGTTTGTTGTCATTAAGTCAAGTAAAAACGTTGCTTATTTTATGCTTTCACTTGTTTTAATTTGTTCCGTTCACGTTGATTGATTCTATTATTTCGCTATTAAAGAATACATAATGAAAAGTTCGGAAAGTTATCAATCATAAGTGCTACCGATACATATGCAAATAAACATTATATAAATCTCGCTCTATGGTAATTCTCTCCAATGCGTAATAATGCTTGCAAATGCAGTATAGCATTATTTCATCAAGAGGTATGTTTTGCGATGATCATGGTTATCTGACTGGCATTTCTGTAATTGCAACATTTTGCGAGTTACGATTGCTATGCACGATCGTTGCTCTCGTTTCCTACGTACTTCATATCTATTGCATATCATTTAATTCTGCAGTTATAACAGAATTCGTAAATCGATTAACGACAGATAAATCAACTAAACAAGAGAGAACTGTGATAGGATGCGAGTGAGAGACAAAGGGAGGGGCAACATTACGACAGTTTAGATGCCTGTTAGCCAGTATTATTGCCATGCACAAGCGTATCGAATCTGAATCGTTATGCATACATTTTTGCCGTCATATTTTCCTGGTGCTCTTTTGAGGCCAGTCGTTGACCAAAGTCGAAGCAAGCTAGTGTTGTGACATTATTCGAACTGTAACGCATTTATGTTACTAGTTCACCAGACGTCTTATTCAAACGAGATTGCACTGGTATTGCAGTACATTTGTTCATTTAAAACTCTTAGACTGACTTTGATGAGTCAATCCTGATTAATCTCAAATATTTGCCACGATGACTAGATTTGGATAGTGAAATTTCGTTCTAGTAGAGTTTTTTTTATTGCAAGGATTTTATACTGTACTTATCTGAAATTTCAGATAAAAAAATGAAATTCTTAGTTATTCTTGGCGTCATTGCTGTAACTTATTCACCACGAGTACTTGCTGATAATAGGAACATGGTAATTACTATATTTTACTGACCGAACTATATACATTCTGATCGAATAAAAAAATGCGATAAAATTAAAAATAACATATTTAGGAAATGACTTGTACACTATTTTCATATTATTCATAAAAATATATTTTTTAAATACTGATATTGTTGGTTTCAGGTGAAAATTGTATATGCTAAACCTGTAATAGTGAATCCTGAATATTTCGATGAAAAGACATTGAGAATGGACGTCATTCAAGGAAATGAGACGTACAATTCTTTGAGTTTGAACTTTGATATACTCAAAGATTTTCCAAGAGACACAGAGGTAAGTTACACACACATCCTTGGCATATTTCGTAATATATGAATTTGAATACAAAGCGGATCAAATATGAACATCACTGAATCACATATACGTTTAGTTTGTATCACAACTTTATCGCTCAAACGCAAGATGTCGCAATTATCGAAAAATGAATGAGTACGCCATCACTCTTTGTACAAATGCGAATGATCAATATGCACAGTATTTGCCCAATGCCTTTGTAACTATGAAGCAAGCAAGAAAATGCGTGACAAAGGTTATTAAACGGATATCTGTTTTATATGTATTTTCATAAATAATTTATAAGAAAATGAATTCTTTTTTCAGGGAAAATTTCAAGATAATGATGTTGATTGGTTCAAATTTTACAACATACTATCAGAAGAAGAGTTGAAAAGCTCTAATTGTTTCCGAACAATCAATAGTTTTATATCGAGAGGTAATTATATATTCAGTGAAGATTTCATATTTGTAACGAATTAAAAAGGATAATACAAATACACTTTGTGCATGTATGTGATTTGAGTAATCTTAGCAAAATTTTAAGCTTTTCATACACATATCTAACGGAATTCCATTTGATTATATTTATGTGAAAATTGGCACTATGAAGTATACGATGATATAGTATAACAATGTTAACTTCATTCGTAATTTACTTTTCTTCCCAATTTTACGAGACTAATCTAACTCAATATTTGGCTCTCGGCAGTTAAAAATCATAACCTCACAGTAGACAATCAGCTATAAATTTGTCAAGAAAACATGAAAACACATCAGTCGCTCGTCAAGCTCTCGATAGTTTCCTCGTCAGAAATATTCAACGCATTTAAAACGAGGAGAAAAAAAAAGCAACCCTCACTATTTGAGATAAGAAAAAGAAGTGCAAACCCCGTCCATTACCCCGCAAAAGAGAAAAAGAAATCGCGCGCGAGGCGCGAGAAGAGAGGAAAGGGCAGTTTTCACCCTCGAGCGAGTGATCGATGGCCGATTTGAGAGCTTGTCAAACCGGCCCTCTCTCGTCATCTCCATGTTCACGCCGCACTTCTTTTCTTCTTCTTTTTTCTTTCTCTTTTCAAGCATCAGCGGGTGTGAGTAGGCGCGTAACGAGACATCGCGCGCGATGCGTACTTGCCTGGGGATATGACGCTAAGTGGGGAAAGGACGATGTGTTTTTGATGGCCAACGTAATTTAGCCAAGTTTCTTTTTCAGGTTATTTTTAAGATGTATATAAGGGACATATCAAATAGTAAATTTTCGATTAAAAAATTTTTCATATAATATTTACACCTATTGCGTAGCTATTCAGTTAATCGGCTAAACGTTGCATTATTTTCTTCAAACAAGATTCTTTAAAAAAAACATGAAATTACAATACTTTGTATTTCATTCATTTGCATATCGTATTGTACCGAAATAAACGTAACAGTAATGCTCCTCAGGAAAAAAAATCCAACTCAATTTTCTGGCTCCATAAAAAGCCTCAAGCCGGCAAACGCTTTCTTTCACTCTCGGCATCACAAAGACACCTCTCTCGTCAAGAGGAAAGACCGAAAAAAATGATGCAAAATATGAGTACCTTGGTAAGGTCGAGTGAACTATACAGCTTATCGAGGTGACCGCGAACTCGCTCGTAATTCGCGCGAGTTTACAGCGTCTTCTCGGTAGGTACATACCACAACAAAAAATCTCAACGTATATGTACGTAATGTCTCGCGTGCGCTCATGTCACGTAACTTACACGCTTTGTCACAATGCATATAATGTACCTACTTACACTGCTCGTTTTGCAAGCTCAGAGGTAATTTTTTCAGCTCGAGGATAAATTCGATTTATGACCAGGCCTAATAATTCACCAACAACACTCGGGACGATCCGCTTCGTAATAGAAAATATTTTCGTTTCTCTCTGCTACTTCGCATTCTTCTTGTTTGTTTCGTCCTGTTTCTTTTTTCTCAACTGCCAGGTATTTTGAGGTGCTAATTTATTCATTCGCCGGTAAATCATGGGATGCGCGCGAGAGAGAAAAAAAAATTAATTATCTTTGTCTTGACTACCGGTTGACTCCTGAGGGATGAAGTCACGCGTGAATTATTTCTTCGAGTAAATTGAAATGCTAAATGAGGGTCGAAAAGAATCTTTCAGTGAGCGAAACTGCCTCGCTTTTTTATTTATTTCTTGTTTGCATAATTTATGAGCTTATTAAAGTCCGTAACACATTGGCATATCGCTTGAATGCAACTTGACGTTGAGATGATTTATTCGTTGATATTCTCGGATCATGTTTATAATTTAAACAAAAATAAATACATTCCACCTCGATATTCCATCAATTTCCTGCGAGTATAATCGCTCGATCAATGAAGGTGCGTGAAAAAAAGAGCGAGAAAAATCGCATCAATGAAAATGTACTGCGTCGAACATGAGGAATGTTGATGGAAACGGTTGAAGTAAGCCTTCGCGTTGCAATGAACGCAGAGACAATGGAGTATATATACGCAGGCGTGCAAGGCGCTCGTAAATTTCGCGATGGTTGCGATTGGTAAAGTGACTGCGTATACCCGAAGCCGCGATCTATCCATCTCAATTGCGTTTGCTCTGAGATGAAATGAAGGAAAGAGCTGCTGCTGCAATTGCACAGTGACGCGCTAGACAGAAAACGAACGAGCAAAACTACATCGTTTAGGAACCCTTTTCCGTCACGGCATTTGACGGATTTTCTAACTATGGCTTCTAACGTTCGCTGCGTAACGAATGCACTCGGCACTCGATAGTTGTTTATGTGTGCAATACATAAAAAAGACATTTACGATTCTATTGGATGATTTCACAATGAAAAAATTTTGATAATAATGTAAGCTTCGCCCAGGATTGCAGTGAGAATAAAAACTTTTAAAGTAATGCCAAAGAAGATCCATAAATTCCCATTCAACGCGTCAACTTACCTTTTTCTCTGAGCTCACTTTCTTGGATTGTCTATAAGATCACTCGGCTTAATAGCTTGGCGCAGTTCACTGCTGCATCGCATGGAATTGATCATCTTAAGTGAATGCACGCCATCGCTTCTGCTCGAGAAAGTTGCTCTTTGGAATACACAAAGCAGGGGCCCCCCCTCATCCACCCCCCGTCCTTCCTTAAGTCCCTCCTGCAAAGACCTCGTGCAAACATCTTACATATTTCTCAAGACGAAACCGACGAACACCGCGCTATGTATATCTCGCCCGTATAGCTAAAAGTCGCGAAAACTCGTGTAATCCCGCTTATCCCCGAGGGGCTTAGATTCGCCCACGGAAGCAAATTGAATTAGAAAAGTTTTTAGATTCTATCCGTTTGAATGGTCTCAACAAATCGTTAAGCAAGCTTAATGCACTGCGAGAAGTCATCCGCATTTGCATACTTTGCAACCGACAATACAATTCTCATTCCCTTTTCATGTCATTCTCTGGCGGAGATGTCTCTTATATTACGGAGATCGATTTGACACAAGTGTTTTTAAAATTTTGTTCGGCCAGCAACGGCAGCACTAGTACAATTTTCATTTATAAATAACGCTCGGGCTCGATAAGCATTCAGTGGAAGAGACGTTCATTGACAAAGGACTCGTAAAAATATATCACAGCTCAGCTGCAAAAATCTGGCGCAACGAAGAGGAAAGAAAAGAGGCTCGCATCAGCGTAAAATTTTTAATGCAGGCGGCGCAAGTGCGGACAGCCGTGATAACCAAACAGCCGGTAGGATTCTTTCGGCGATTAGCGGCGGCGGCAAGAGAAAGCACAATTACGAGCGGCCTGGCGTGCGCGCACGGTGAGCACGTACGGTGCGAAGCATAAACCGAGGCATAAAGCTACTGCATACTCTCTCGCTCGCTCACTGGCTTTGGCCGACACGGTGGCGCATAAAATACCAAATGCAATGCTCCGTGTGACAGATGCCGTTTATTAAGCGGACGTGCTGCGTGCGAACGCACGGCTTGATACATTATCATTGATGGAATTACCTGCCGACTGGCCGATAGCCTTCTTTTTTAGAGCTTACACTGTTAATGCAAATCGACTATCGATTTCGTCTGATGGCCACGTAAATTACGGCTTTGGCTTTTTCGAAGAGTCTAACAGGTCTACAGCTGCATTTTCAGTACACATATTCAGATCGTTGCTTATCTAAGCTCGCGCATTTTTATCGAGCTTCGCCTATCATCGTTCTCTCGTCGCATCCGCGCCACTCGTTCCCACGGCGGATCAAAACTTGTGACTTTTGTCGGAGAGCTCGAATGACGGACGATCGAGAGGCACGAAAAAAAGAATTGCTCGGTCGAAAACAACATTGTAAATCTTTTGTCGAGCGCTATGCCGCTTGGGCTTAGACTAGGTAAACACAATTTTTTACTTCGAGTCGTTTCGCTCGATTTTCACGCTGCAACGAATCCTAACAGTCGCGAGATTAGACTTATTTATCGCCGTTACGTTTGCGACTGACACTGATAAAACTTATCGACAATAAAAAGTGATTTACGGCGACACCTCAAAAACTGAAATTTTGGCCTTTCTTCAACACTACTTCTTAAATAATCGTGAAACTGGCTATCAGCTTTAGTACATCGGCGAAAAAAAATCAGTTGCCGCCGTGACAAAAAGGCGATAGACAAATACAGCTTGGAAAAAAGTTGTTACACCGCAGTTTTTTTATCCGCATGTAAATTCCACAAGGCAGGCGGGCCATTCAATCTCGCAAAAGCATCTCGCGGCGAAACGTGGCTGTAATATTGACCATAAAACTCGAACCGACGTAACCCGTACAATTGTTGTTGCTGTGCGTGCGTGGTATCGGCACGAGAGCTAAACACAAAAGGGAGAGAGCAAAAAACGTGCGAAAGATATAGAAGTGGAAAATAGCGGAAGAAAAAGGGAGAGAGTGAAGTTAATCAGAGTCCTTGGCTCGTAAAAAATTTTAATACTCCTCGTGTCCATTCTCTTCCTCGTATTGAGAGCACCGCTGGCTGCATATATCGCAGCTTTTGTCGTCGCGACCCTTTCATTGCATTTTTTATCGATGTAATTCCGTCGCCGACGCGCGCTGGACAATTCACGCCTCGCGGGCGCGAAATTGCGCGCGAGCAGAGCGAAAATTGCAAAACTCGGAACCCATGTCAAATAAAAAAGAGAGAGGGGAGGAGGGAGGAAGTCCGTTGTAACGTACGTCTAGCTTTGTAACGTGCTGATTAATAATTCCAGCGAGGTGACGGCTTGGAAAGTTGCACGCGCGCTTTTTTGAAAATCTTTGTTGTTGCCGCATCAGATGCATTTTTGAAAAAACGGCAAACAACTTTTCGTTTACGGCAGGTTCATAAAACAACAATTACGTAGGGGCTACCACTCCTACCTAATTATTTTATAAAAAAGAAAGAAAAGAAAAATGTTACTGCGGCTGCTGTTATAAAACGAATGAACGCGCAGCAGAAAAAAATCTTCTTCCTCTGCCACACTCTCAAAATAAAAACAGTAGAAGGGAGTCGAGCGTTCCGATTGAAAATAAAACAAAAAAATAGTGTATGTAGTGTAGAGTGCAGCGCATAAGAGAGCGAAAGAACGCACGAAAAAAGAAGACAAATACGTAGCTTTTTTCCTGCAGGCTGCGAGCTTTTTCCATTTCCTCCCATCGAATGTCTGATCAAAACGAATTCTCAATTAAGTGCGAACCCATGAACTCTCGCGCGAGGCACGCACGATGCCGAAGCTAGATCCAAAATGTATGCCACGGAAATGTCGAAAAAAGCGCACACTACACACAAACGTACACACACGGTTCGCGCGTTTTTTCCGTCTCCATGATTTTTTTTTGCAAACAATGCCCGCTGCACAGAGGGTTTTGTATACTGCAGCATTGAATTCACTAAAATTTGAGCTGTGAGGCTTGAATCAAATGGATTTTGAGATTTTTTCTCACTTTTTGCATCGAGCTTTCACGCAAATCTAAATCCACAGCTTTAAACGAATTCTTCGCATTGTCATCTTGAAAATACATTATTGTTTGCCCACATTGCAACGTGATTCGAAGTATTCAGTTTTCAAATGCGGACAATGAATTATCAAAGTCTATATCCTTGCGGCACATCTAAAATTTTAAAATAGTTATTTTAATAATTCATCGAAGGGTAAAATAAGATCAAACACTTCACAGCATTCAAATTAAAAAAGATAAATAAAGGTGTCAAAAAAAATAGAAGCGTGACGCGCAGCGTGAGTTTAAACCACGAGACATTATACGCCCGCATCGACCGAGAACTCGATGTTTCGTCTATTGTGATGTGATGAGGCCCCATTTTTTTTCATGAAAAGGTCTAGATATAAGCTTTTGAGGGGATTATCGCGAGCTTTGGTGCACGGTCACGCTCGCCGTCCACCTGCACAAGACTCACACTTCGTGCCTACACGCTGTCCCCGATGCTTACTTACTTTGCGTTCCATGATTTGTGCGTCTACGATCTTAAAATGTTTGCGCATTGTGTGTTGGCTGAATGTGTGTCAATTAGAAATAAATTCTCATTGAAATTTGATAGATTGATTTTACTGGGCGTGTAATTCTTAAAAGTTTGTACTAATATGTGGTATTATGGATCTTAACGTGTCCAAAAAAATAACTATAACAGTTTAATATTTACATCTTGTAAATATTAAACTACTAGATAAAGTTGATAAAATTGGAATAATTAACATTATCTAAACATTACATATTAACATAATACTAATCATGACAAAAAACATTTACATGGATCTTCAAAAATCTACATCGAACAGTTTCTTCAACAAATATAACTGATGAATCCATCAATAATCGTATTCACGAGTACGTCACATTTAAGCGAGATTGACGATGCAAATCGATAACCGTTATAAGCAAATTCATTACAGTTCACAGTTTTCATAACATACTTATATCCATTAGAGTCGAGGCGTGAATGATGAAAAAAGAGAAAAAACGGTTAATCCCAAGCTTCGATGAAGGAAGTGCCTCTATGATATCCCCCATGTGGCGAGACAAGAATCGACTCCCCTTGAACCGCGCGCTAAATAAACACTGCCTCCATTTAAGAATCAATGTGGCTGCCCTTCTTATATTATATAATCCATTATGGCGTTGAAATAAATAAGAACCACGCACGAATCCTGGAGGGTGCATAAGGATCTGAAAGATGATACAAGTGCACTAAATCGATATTTTGTCACGTGACCCGATCCTTTTCAGGTTGAATCACCTACCAAATGCGGACAAAGCGAATCTTTAGAGTTATAAACTTTCATGGGAATCCTGTCATTGCTGAGTATACGCCCCCCCCCCCTATCTCTTATCCTTTTCCCCAAAAGAACTTCGCGTGTCTAGGAATGTTTTTTCCACCGACAAGAGTATCGTGCTTATGATGTGCGTCCCTCTTTTGTGCCAACCAGTTTCTCTTTTTTCTAATAGAAAAGACTCCGCTGAGGAAAATATAAGGAGAACGCTGTCGTGACTTATCTTCATTAAAAACTTCTTCGAGATTTCGAAGGCTCCTTGAAAGCTTTGACGAAGGAGTTTGAGCTCGGAAAAGTATTACGTTTAATGGTCATCATTTACCTCGAATAAAATAATTTGCATCATTAAAAATTGAATATAAAATTTAAAAAAAGTCGTTCTGATCGATATGTTTTCCAGTTAAATTGTGGTGATAAAGCTACTTCAATCTAATTATGCGTGTGTGGTTTCAACCAACTGAAACTGTGCAAACATTTCATTTTTCAAACAACAATTATTCAAAACCGTAAAATAGATAGAGGGAATAAGTTAATAAAATTTAGAGATAATACGTTATCAGAATTATCAGTATCGTCGTCATTTAAATGACGTCTGACTGACACGGAATATCCAATTCAAAAAGCAGTTCCCACAAATATGCGTTTACGAATTAATAATTGAAATTCATTACAGATTGCAAGTAGCGTGCCAAGAATGTGCCTCGATGTATATAGTCGGTATACAAAGGCGAGGAAGAAAGCCCTGGCGCGCGCGCCGTCGACAAAAATTGAAGACGCATCACTGGAGAATGCGCGCGACGAGCGCGCTGCTCATTACCATTATTATATCGCACAAATCATATATGTCGGAGCTGATCTGTTATCTCGAAATTCCCGGAATCGAAGCGCACAATGAGCGCATGCTCGAGAGGTGAGACGACGAGAACAGAAAAAAGGAGGCGCGCTAATGGACCTGCCGAAAGTGGCCGCGAACAACCGATACATCTATCCGTCGACTGATTTCTATCTCTTTGCATATGACACGTGCGACACGGTGTTGACCCCGCATTCGGGGCTTTCAAATGCAAAGCTGCTGCGTTGCTTTCTGGGCATGGCTGACCTGACATGCGTGCTTAGAAAAACAGAGAGACGAGACATCATAAGTATTTGAATATTTATGTCACGAAAAAAAAAATAGAAATCAATAGCTCGGGTGTTACAAATAAGACGTATGGTGCATCGTCGATTAAAACGAGCCAACAATGGCTCGGTAGAAGCACAAAGAGAATCACAAAGAAATTTCGAGAAATTTGAGGTTGAGAGAGAACTATTGGGCTTTTTATGAAGAGAAAAAAAACGACACCGCGGGGGTTCTCTTATCTTGATAGAACGACTGAAAACTTCTGTTACGGATGGTTGAACGAATCTTTCTAGATGATCGATCCTGTAAGCTCCTACTTGATGAATTTCTTATTGAGTGATATGTATATACCGGTTCACGTTACATGGATGCGATGCATTAAACGAAAAAAGGGTATACCGCTTTGTTTTTAATGTTAGTGTCAAGTGTTTAAATACTCTGGAAGATTGAATGATATCATCGTTTTGAGATGTGAAAAGAATGTTTTTTGTACGCGTAATGTATTACAGTTTGAAATACTGATTATAGACAGATGCTCGCATCAACGATTTAGGCTTTTAATAATTTCACTTACGATTCTGATAGATTGCATTACTTTCGTCAGAGAGATTTTCAAGACGAGAATATTTGCTGTAAGTCAATAAATCATCTTGACAATATCTCCACAAAAGTTGCAGATTATAAACAAAACAATGAAGTTGTAAAAGCCTCGAAATTAAAAGAAAAGGAAAGAAGATTACGAGTAGCAATAGTATCAATCAAAAATGTAACTGATTAAGATTTTTTTATCTGTCCTCATGATATAAGGTTTTCCCGTTCTTCACTAGCGTTTTAACGGTTCCAATTAAAAGTGTTGCTCGGGTGAAACTAATTATTGCGCTAGTACGTTTGTAGGAGTGTATGTCTTTCAACTTTTCTTCCTCTAGAGAATATATTTATCTGCGTCTTAGTTGAAGCTGTGTTCGATCGATGGAGACGATACGGAAAGAAAAGCACTTTCAACATTTCGTCAATAGATTCGTTAACTTCGTCAAAAGCATATAGTCGACACTTTTAATTTATTTAGGACTCTTCAGTTTAGAATGGATGGAGTTTTCACGATACCTTGAGATTTTTAGGCTCGCTAATCAGACAATTAGGAATAATCTGCTTTGTTCGTTTAAAGTGGTAGATATTATTGAGAGCTTATGATTTCACCTCTTTGTTATACTTCATCTTGAATTATTTTCACTAGTACAATGCACTTGAGTCTGACAGAAAGCAATCAGAAGAAACGAAAAAAGTAAATTGAAAAGCTTCTACAGCATCGAATATTAATCTACGAATTCTCTCAAGATTCCGATCGAAGCTTTTAATTAAGCGCGCTCGCGCGATAAAAGAATTTCATCAGGCAGCCCCCGCGTGCGCGGAAGAAAAAATTTGCGTCGCCGCGCGAAAAGTATTAAATGTTGATTCAGGCGCGAAGAGCGGAGAGGCCATATAACGCGAGATTAACGTATTCAGCATTTAAGCATGGCGCATACCTACTTAGCATATTATCTGTCCCGCGAGCGCGTGAGTACATGACTGGCACGCGCGCGACTATCTGATCATAATTAAAAAAGATGAGTACCAACACCGTGAGGCACGTACGTACGCAGCTGACGTGTGCGGGAAGTTCTCTCCGACTGTATTTATATGGCGCTCTCCGATTTAATTATTTTCCACCTTCGTATGAAGACGATTTGCTTGTCTGTCGCGCGATAACATCGGGTACAATCAATTAATTAGTCACATTATCTTATTTGCGTGAGTGCGAGGTGGGGTATGCTAATTTCTTTTGGACGCGCGGAGTGCACTAATGACGCGCTGAAAAACGCGAATAGGCTATTAGCCTACGTGGTCTTTTTAGGGAGGCCGTGGGCTATTCATTTTTTCCTAATGCGTGTTGCAGTGAATGCGATTCTTCTGATAATCTACTAAACAACTGGTGCCAAGTGGCTAAATGATGCGCCACTGTTTGTAAAAGCCTCTATTACTGTAGATTTAAATAATCGTACTGAATTAGGAAATGATTTATGTATATTTTAAGTATAACTTTACGTTCAACAGCAATGCCTTATTGCAATCGAATCTACATGTTCATGCTTTCGCGTAATAACGGACCTTTAAAGTAGACGACAGTCATCAAAGCGTCCTTGAGTGACACAACACAATTGTCGATCGAAGCGCACGTATAAACCAGCCTGTTGTTTTAATAAAAACAGAGAAAGAGACGCAAGCCGCCCTGTAATTTCCACTTACGGTCGCTCGCCCGAGGGCGTGAAGAATTTAAACCGCGTTTCTTTCAATCCAATCGCGTATACGCGCGACGACGGCGACGGCGACACCCTTCGCATAATAAAACGCGAAAGCTCGAATTCCACTGTAATCGCGCGCGATTACGAGAGGTCCTCTCGTTTTTTTATATGCTATTCTCTTTGTCTCGCGCGTTCAATTACACTCTGTGGAGTATGTGTGTATCGGTCGAAAAAAAGGAAAGAAAACGACGCACGCCGGCGTCAAATGAAATCGTTGGAATTTGTAAAACGCGCTCGTTTAAAACTCACTGTAGCAAGCGAGCTTACGAGGTGCTTGCGACGTAGAGAAACGCTCTGCCGATTGAATTAATTCGTCCGCGTTGCTTCGCGCTTTATTCAACGATATGGCTTTTTATACTGCTTGCCCTTCAGTTTCACCAGATTATTTTCTACTCGTGCAGTGTCACTGAACGTTTCCGATACGAGATTCTCGCAGCGAAACACATTTTTCGAACTATGCGTTCGCCCGCATTGTTTTGTTCTCGATACACAACAAATCACGGCTTGTCACTTGTAAAAAAAATCAGCCTACAGTAGACAATGATGTTTCTGCATACGATGCACGTGTATTTTTTTCGTATTTCAGGAAAAAAATCCATAGACTCATGGCCAAGCAATCAATAATATATAAACAACACTCAGCGGCAAAAAAATTACACACAATAAGTACACTTTGGTAAACACGAAAAGACAAAGATAGAAGCGAGTATATGCGTGTAGTGAAAAAAAAGACTGGCCATATTGCAGCGCTGAACAATAGAGGTGGGTGAGTCTCGTTTATACGAAGTGCACAAAAGGCGTTCATCGTGTCTTCGTATAGCGCGCGGGGTCAAGCCATCTAACAATAAGTAGAACGGATGGACCCTCGACATACGGGACAGCTCCGATTGATGCGTTCGTTGTTGTCCGGCTAGTTTTTTTTATTAGGACGTTAGATGATGCCTATTTGTGGGACAAGGATGGGCCAATCTTTAGTCTAGTTTTCGCCGATAGATATAATGTTACGATGTTTACCTTCTTTTTATATTAACGTTGATTGCTGTGCTCTCTCGAGACTAGTAATAGGTGACGTGAATTGATGATCACTTCTTGAATTACAAAACACTTGCGAAAATTCATGAAAAATCAGATACGCTACGCCGCGTTGCAAAAACTTTTTGTTGAAACGCTCGAAAGCTTCGATCGCAACTTGTCGCGCAGCTAATCTTCGCTCGCTTCGTCCGACAGCTGGTTATATTCGCTTTCTTCTGCGTACGACTTTATCGCCGCTGCAGACACGAGACGAGATACTCGTTCAGTAAGGTACGACGCTCGGTTACCACTTTTTTATGTGCCACTTGCGATGCTATAATTGACAAGTAGTAATTACGTTCGACGATCGAATTAGATTCTAGCCAAAAGAGGTACAGGATACACGACCGTGTGATGCTTTGAAATCATGTATTAGATTTTTTTTATCGATATCGATAATGAAGTTTGATTGAGACAAATGATGATGCTTGTGTCTTGTTACGATAAAATACGACGATAAATAATGCAGGACTGAATTTTTTGTCACATTTTTCTTAGCAGTCTGACAAAAGTCTCCCCGAAAAAAATAATAATTGCTCGTGAAAAATAATCTCATTCATCCTTTTTAGCGCTGCCTGTCATCGGCAGCCAGAAAATCGTGGTCGTTGAGAAACTGCCCTCATTCGCTTCTTTCTCGAAACCCCATACGACGCTCGCACATGGATACGAAAACGAGGAGAAATAACTCATGAGAGAAAAACGACTCGCCGCGAACCCTTCTCTTTCCAAAAAAATATCTCTTGAATAAAAAGTCGATAATCGCGTCTTTACTCGCAAACCCATTTTGGCGTTTGACTTCTTGAATGCTTCTCGTATCAACTGTTCATGGTACATCCGGACAGAACGTGCCAGGGCGCGAGGCGACCGGAAAAAGCGAGAGAAAAAAAATTGTAGCCATATCCTCTCGGACCGGAAACGCATTGGTTTTTAGGAAAATGGTGAGGCATTGATGGATGCGGAAAGAGGCGAACTCGCCAAATGGTTGTATTATGCGCCCGTATAAATATGCCATTTTCTTTACCCGATTCGGTCGTCTTTTGTTCGCGGCTACGTCGAAAGAGCTATATCGTACGGAAATGACTGAAGATTTGTCAGTGAAGAAATTAAGATCGTTATTGACGTGATTAGTTGTGAATACTGCTATCTGTTGTGGTCGAGGGTAAGGGTACATGTGGGCGGTAAACGTACTGCAACATCGAATTCGCGACGTAAAACAAATGCAGACAAATCAATTTCATTCAGAAATACAAAACATTTTTTTTTATTCCACTTTCTCTTTGTTAATAGTTACATGTAATCTAAATGTCAATACACAGTTGATCAACCACACCGCAGTATATCCCTTCTCGACGATATATCCCATGCATGAAGCTAATTAACGCTGTAAACGAAACTAATCTTCTTACCCTACCGTAAACTGTAGGCGATCTCCCCATTGACGCAACCGAACAAAAATGTGAACAAAAAAAACATATACAAAATCCGTAAATCTGCTCGATCACTGACTGGCCAACAAAAAAATCCTCGAAACAGAGGCTTGTTATGTCCGATTAATCCGTTACGCTTAGCCAAAACCAAAAAACGTGAAAAAATCGCGGAGTCTCTCCATACGAGTCAATCCGTACGTGCTGTTTTTTTTCCTTAGCGCTGCCAATTATATGCGACGATGCGATGAACTCCGCGGGAGAAGGCATTGTATATTACGTTATCGTTTTTCGTCCATTGTATCGTTACCCCCCGCTGAGTTTTGACCATTCTCTCGCTCTCTTTCTTCTCCCCCATTAGCTCGTTCGCAATGCGTACACTGCATCTTTTCTTTTTTTGTGAAATGTTTTGTAGATCCTTGTCGGATATGTTCACGATGATTATTCATATTCGGGGGTATCACTTTTTTTACAGAATTGACTGTCTATGAATGCGAGGGATATTTTATTCAGAAAAAACTTTCACCAAATATAAAATATGCGGTAAAAATGATTTCTTTTTTTATAGATGAGCTATATTTACAATAACAACATGATCTTACAATGCATGGACTTTTTAGAATTCGACTTAGCTTTACAATGAGGCTACCAAACTCTAAATCAAGTTGTGACTAATTTTATAACAAATAGAATGCTACAAGCATAAATAGACATTGTTGGTATGGAGTAGAAAAGAGAGATTCATAAAGAATGATGGCATATCCATTTATTCAGGAGTGGAAGTCTTCAAGTCACATATAAGAGGTATATCCCATCTCCAGAAAATTTATAGCGCATTTTCAGCGACACTGCACTTCCCGCACTGAACTCTTCTAAAAGCTCCCGGCTCTCCACTAATTCCTTCTGTCCTATTCTTCTACTAGAACAACACTCAAGTAAATAGAAAGTTCTATAGCCATAGCTTTCCGATGATATATATATACGTCTTCAGATATATCCCACTGGGTGTGCCGTATATGCATCCAACACCTTAGTCGCCACCATAAGATGTATGTATGTACGAAGACCCCACGCAAACTGACCTCATTTCCATATGGAAACACATCGCACATGGCGCGATGGGACATTGGAATGCCACTTCCGGCGGTACGCCACCTGGCGCGTGTATACATGTGAGCCAGGCACCATGAGGGGAGACAGATAGCCACGAAAATTCGGCGGCCAAATTGATTTTATTCAAATCACTGATATGCCATCACTTTTGTGTATGCTTTCGTCTGGAATTGTAAGGTGAGATTCCCATTGTTATTGAAATTTGCGTTTTTCAGTAACGTCAGTCACGAGAAATAAACATTTAGAGAATACCACGATTACTAAAGAAAATAATCTAACGTGATAATGACGAAGGAGTCGTTTGGAAATCCAACGTATGATTAGATTTCATTCTCACAAAAGCTCGAACGTATAATGGACAATTAATACAAGCAATTGCCGGTCATGAAATATCAATGAACAAAACATACAATAGAGAAGCCGTCGTGTAGTGGCAGCAAAAAATGATAAATAAAAATCATCGAATAATAGAGGGGAAGCACGCAAAACTAGTTCTGACGCTCACCTACTGTGCCCTTTTTTCCTCCATAGGTGCTACGGCAACAGCAGCAGCACGTGTTGCATTCATTACCGCTTTACAACCATTGAATTACGATCGCTTTTCTTTCTGACTTTTTAATTAATTGCGGCTACCGCCGTGAGAAAGTCTTGCGCGGATGGTGGGTGCAAGCCCAGAGACGCTATACGTGGCGAGCGACTTCCGGTGTTTAGGAAAAGGGTTTTACTGTATGCGCGCTGGTTCAAGTCGTCGCCAGTGTTTGCTGTAATTATGCAATCTTAAGTCATTAAATTTGAATGTGTGAACTACAACGACATTCGGGTTTTCGTGAGCGCTACTAATTACTTAATTAGTTTGCCTTTTCGAGCCGTGGGGTAAACTCTTTACTTTGAAAGTTGCGGCCTGTAATCACGCTCCATGTTGAATAAATGTAATGCAAACTGATAGTTAACACAGTAAATTAAGCTCTATTGTGAGGACTAAAAATTACTGAAGCGCTGCAATCTGACCAGTTGTAACGATAATTTATCTTAAAATCAGATGCACATCAAAGCAATCACAGAGTTATCCAATTAGAATGACATCATCTTCTTCGCGTGTAAGCTTGATCGACCGTAGGCATCGTAAGGTGCAGTATTTTCCAAGAGGTTGGGCATATAATTCAAGTGGGCGCATATCCGGCCATGTGGCGTTCAAGTTCCGCAGGCGTCGAAGCGCAACGCCGCTGCCACCACCCCTCAAGATCTGACGCGAATGCATCGTTGCACTACCACCCCGGCGTGTCGCTCTGTACGTATAAATCTAATGGCTCAACTCCGAAACCGCCTTGGCGCCATGGCTTACAGTGCTGCTCGTAAAGTCAGTGCGAGCGATAATTAAATTGGGCGCGTATAGATATGAAGGGCGGGAGACATCTTCTGCCTTTTTTTTCTTATTCTTTGGTGAAAAATCGTAAAAGCACTTGAAGCGACAAATCTTTGCGCGCGCGCCTGCGTGTGTGTGTGATTTTTATCGCTCGGACGGTTTTGGCCGGGATTTACGAGCGATTTTTATGCTACCGCGTGATTTCGCCAAAAATTGAAGATTTTTATTGCCACTACGCGTCGCGAATAATTTTGCCTGTATGCGCGGTCGAACGTTTGAGTAATTGGACACTGACTTTTCCAATAATATAATATAAATATATATAAAACGAAAAAAAAAAGATCTTTGGGGTGTTACGCGCTTCTTGTTCTCTATGATTTGGTCAGTCAAGTGACGTTTATGGCTATATGCCTTGACATTTTTGATGATTAAGATGTTTACGCGATTTGTGCACGCGTGTATCTTTGATTTGTTTTTATGGCGATGACTCGATTACTAAGATTAAATGTTTGCCAGATCTTTGAATGTGCCTGTAAAATGGGAATTGCTGAATCCGTTACATTTTTGATTACTTCAAAGATAATAGGATTGTCGATTGAATAATCCGGGAGATGAAATAATTGACGCTTGTGTTTTTAAATCGATAAAAAACATCGAAGCTTAAGGCTTCAATGAAAATCAATGAAAGTAGTCATTTTTCAGCACACATACATTGGAGGATATAACACGTAAACACCAGGCGGCGGCGGCGGCGGCGGCGGCGATGGCAAATAGCAATGGTCAGCAGTCAAGTAGAGAGAGGGGGTTGGAATTTCATGCGTGCTTCGGTGCGCAAGGGCTGAAATTACAGCTAGGCAACACGCGGGCACATTGCCGTGTTTTCGAAACTTGATTAAACGCTGGGCAGTCAGAGGCGATTACGGAGGCTGCTGCGACGTGCGTCCAGAGACGCCTAACATTCCTTTCACAAGTGCAGTAGCAGCAGCGGTAAACTCCACTACGTACACACACACACATATATATATATATATATACACACACATACACACACACACACATATATATTGTAGCTAGGGATGATCGGCTTACCTGATGCATCCTTGCACGTCATTGCTTAATGATCTGGTTGCTCTACGCTGCCGTCAAAGGCACGTATCTGCTTTCGCAATGTTAGTTACGAAGCCGCATCGAGTTTGCTGACTTTGCGATGACAAGTCTTCGTTGCCGATCTTGGTGAGTAACTCAAGATATTCATATATTTGGTCTTGTAAAGATTCAATGATAGATTGTCGACTGTAAAGATAAAATGATTGATTAAAATAGGACTTTTACGAATATTATTTATTCGATTGCCATTGGACTGACATATTTCAAAAATAATAGTCAAGTTTGTTTTGTAAAAGAAACTTTATCCGCAAAGCCAAGACTTACGACAAAACTTTTAATCACTTAATTGAGCAAGAAAGGTGCATGCACTCTCTGGCGCTCGGGTGCCATGCCACCATGCATCACGAAAAATGAAATGGAAATCCAGTGTAAGTCACTCCGCGAGTAAATATAGCGGGAGAGTATGTGTATGTATATATATATATATATATATATATATATATAGTTCGCGCGCGCGCAGGGCACGGCGTTTCATAAATTCACATGCCGAGTAAAGAGACACCACCATCTCCGCATGTATTTCGCAAGTGCGTTATGGTAGCTCGTAAACTATCATAGCGACGAGGCTGCAAGGAACTTGAATTTGCGCGCGGTGGTTTTTCGTTGACAAACATACTGAGAAAGCGAGGAATATTCGCGACGTAATACTTGACATTATTACTTGAGGTACTGAGATTCATTCGCGTCGAAACACTACACTGATGAAATTTCCATATTCGTGGATGCCATCGATATGTTGCACAAAGTCGTTAGCGTGTGAGAATAAAAGAAAATAGAAATAAGCCTTGGTAAATGGACGAATTAGACGCAGTGGAGCGACGGTTCGAAAGTGTAAAACTCATTTGTACTGCGAAAATATCAATTGAAAGTCTGATGACGGGTCTGATAGTTTATTACTAAGGGGTTTTTATTGCTCTCAAGACATATTTACAACCTCACCCTTTTCCTGCGTACGCGCACAATCGAATTTACGACTTCCATTGACTGTTTTTTTCGCCTGATAAAATCCTATCGATATAGCTACCCTGAGTCGTGCAATTCATTGACGCGGCATCAGCTTATTTTTCGTTTTAATTTGCTAAAGCGAACTACTCGAGCGAGAGTCATGGCGATACGTGGGATTGTCATTAGGGTTTTTATTTTTTTTCATTGTTGCAAGGCGATAAGAGATCGAAGGGTTGCAATGAGCCTTTTTGGAGTCATTCAATACCGAGCCCAAATAGAAGTTGATGCGTGGAGGAGAGAGCATTTGAAATTTTTAACTAATGTTTATCGATACTACCTGTGCGACATATGTCACCATTGGATTTTATCTTCTGTAAAAAATGACGTTAAAAAGCGTTTCGGTAGGTAGCATCATTATGTAAAATTCTATAACAAATGTTTAATCGAAAATATAAATTATATAACGTCGTATAACCTACAAAACAATATTAATAAAATACTGTATTGCAAGAAATATTTTAGTTAAACTAAATAGCTAAAACACGCACAAGTAGAATTTAAATGAAGTAAATCAATGACCAGATCTACATTACATTCATTAAAAAAGGCAAAACTACTCTTCTATTTCAATAACCGTAAAACCCATTAGAAAGAAATCAATATTTACAGAGAGAGAGATCAGTGAAGCCAACGTAATTGCAAGCCAAAACGCATTCAATGCACACTGACACGGTTGCAACCCTAAGCGACCAGACGAACTAACGATATCCTTTACGGGCGATCGGCTTGTAATAATTGGCATACACGTGATAAAAAAAAATAGAAATGGAGGGGCGCGAAAATCAACGCGCCGACTTTAAATTCATTTGGCAGCGACGATTGTCCTCGCATCTGTTCTACTCATCCCTTCACAAGGGAAAATCTGTACAGAGCTCCCCTACTACCTTTGCTTTGGGTGTATTAGGGCTCAATGCGTGCGCAATTTCATTATCGATGTAATTTTAAAGTGGCTGTCAGGACACTTTCTGATGTTCCTCCGTGACGCGTACGCTTATTCTTTCATTTATACGCGTATACATACGCACATGCACAGTGACGGGTGCATGTCTAGAATGTCAGTGAGGCCGTGAGTGCGGGATCAGACACGGAGCGTAAGTCGAGATGAAAGGCCAGCCACGGATGCGTTTAATTAACGGACCTTAAGTAATTACTTTTATTTTATTGTAGCTACGACGATCTTCTCCAATATAGGCTATTATTAAAATAAAACATTTTTTAGGACCGTTTTACTTGAAATAAATATAATTTTTACAATCCAATGCAACAATAGAAAAATTATTTTTCCAAAAAGACAAGGATTATGTTTGACCACCTGCTACGAAATCTTTTAGTAATCTATTTAATTTATAATGTAAATAATTCGAAAATACAAGCACAGATGAAAAGTGTTTTGTTTGACTAGCATTATAACTGTTCGTGACGTATAAAACTGAAAAAATAGCATTAAAGATGATAGAAGCGAGGGTGAAAACTGTGACAAAAGAATCCAAAGGGGATGAAAAAAAGTTTTGCTTGTGGCAAATTTATATCTAGGACGAGCACAAGCACCAAGTAATTTCACGATAAGTTTATCGAGAATAAAAAAAGGGATCATTCGAACCTCGACAACATAAGGCTGCACTTTAAAAGATCAATTGAAAAATGGTCGGATTGAAATGGACAGATTTAATTTAACCGCGAGTCTAAACTTTTTTTCCAAATGTCGCGTTGGAAAATCCATTAATCAATCGCAATACTGCGGTCGTTCGATTGTCAAGTGCTTGAGCCAATGATTCGTGATTTGATTAATGATTCTTTTTTTCTTTTACAAAGGCACATCTTACACTGTCGTTCGCCTCTTGATAATCTTTTGTGGTAGCTGGTGGTCGTGTTTTTACGGAGATGGTGGTGCATGAATAATTATTCAACAAATCATTGTGGTTGATAGTATTTAATTAGAAAATTCAAGTATTCTCGTTTTTTCCTAATTCGAAATAACAAATATAATCAAATATTTAATACTCCGAACTTACGATGAAAGTTATGATACGTTCTATAGCGTTATTTATTAATATTTATTAAAGTCAAGGTCAAAGTGTTAGTCATCGACAGAATTATTGTAAGTATCGTAATATACTTTCATACGTATGTAAACTATTCATTGAAGTAGAACGACAGTAGCGGCTGTGAAAAATTTCTCTTTAAAAATGAAATTTTTATTATTTATTGATATTAATATTTATTGATATTAGTCATTACTTACACGTTTAACATTTTAGGTAACGACTGTTATAAGTTTCACTATAATTTAAATAAAAAATGTATATTTTGAACCTTATTTTTTCAAAAGAATCATGAATGTCTGCTAAAGAATGTTTTATTTTAATAATGAAGAACATGTAGTTTCTCCAAAATGAAATTTTCAAATTTACTGAAATCTGAAAAAATTCTAGCAAATTTAGATTTAGCACGTTCTAAAAACATCATGATATTTAACGACAGCTACGGATATTAAGAAAATGTATACCGAAGATAAATTGCATAAAAATGATAAACTTAAAATTGTTATAAAGGAATTAACTTTTTTTCTAAATACGTTGTATTTAAAAAAAAAGGTGTTTATTGCCAGACCAAGAGTTGAAGGACACTTGTTTCAGAATGTACACTAGTTTTAAATCTGAAGACACCGAATTATTTACTATGGAATTTAAATTCATAAATGACAGGTAGAAAAACACTGTACCAATTCAGACCCACAGATAATATTTAATTACATCAAGATTATAACGTGGGATAATAAACTTTATTTATTAAACATTTTATATATTTGATAAATCAATTTAATACTGTATAAAATATGTAAATGCAGGCATAATACAGTTTGCTTTTGGAAACTATACAAGTGTAATTGTTATAAAAATAGTTATTATATAGGATTCCTATCAAGTTACCACGTACCTTGAAAACTGTGTTAGAGTAAGTGAGGAGAAAAACAGCGGCATTGTTATCGAATCTTAACACTCGTAAAACTTTATTCTATAATCAGTTCTGTCCTTATACCTTATACAAAAAATAGTAATAATGTCTCACATTTTTCGTTTATGCTATACATACTTATTAAGTTACTTAGCTCATAAACTAAATCCAACGACATTATTCAGACTCTAAATTTACGCGTGAAAAAATTAAATGAGTTATCCTCAAAAATAGATAATCAATCCGCGTAGCTAGAGAGCTAATTGTCAAATATTTTTATATCGTTCGTCACTGCCTTTTGTCAGCTACGGGGGTATATATGATCGTCACAGTGATGCACTGTATGGAAGTGAAGGTAAATGGAAAATATGGAGCTTTTACACGCGAGTTGCTGCCACACGTGGGATATATAGTTGGTGGTAAACGATTCGTGGGAAGACTTCTTGGCTTTTGTTCACTTCAGGAAGTTGAGGGCAGTTTTGATTGATCATGAGATACTTTTCAATTACATAATGCCTTTCAGCGTATACCTTTTGTTCTGAATCGATAGGAAAGAATCATGAATGAATAACAAATCATTAATAAAACGTTTCTTTTCCTTTAGAATAAATTTCTGAGATTTCTTAAATAAATGTAAAAAATGTTAATAATCGAATAAAGTTTACTGAAACAAAATAATATTCTTTATTATAAATATTCTTTAACATAAATAACTCTTTCTTCTAAGCAAAAACTGGAGACAAATAATAAATTTCCTCACGCTTACGAGATTTATGGTGGAAAAGTTAAGATAATCAACTATTTTTGCTTCTCACTTTATACCATTCATACTTGTATTCGTCTAATAAAATGTTGGCGTTAAAAATCTTCCTTAACTAAACTAATTTCACAGCCTCGCTTTCAGTGATTCACCGTTGAAAAGATTTCTACCAATTGCAAAAAAAAAAAAAAAAATTAAAGTAAACGACCATGAGTGAAAAAAGTATTATCGTGCATCTCTTGAAAAAGATCCTGAGCCGACCTTTTCTCTCGAGTGAAAGAGAAATAGAAAGAGAAAGAGACATAGAGAGGCAGAGAGAGAGAGAGAGAGAGAGAGAGAGAGAGAGAGAGAGAGAGAGAGAGAGAGAGAGACAGACAGACAGAGACAGAGACAGAGACAGAGTGAGATGAAGAAGAAGAATGAAGCAGTGGCAGTAATCCGTACAATAAGTCGATACAGAACTGTTGCAGGGCCATAAATAAAATTGGGGAAGCAAGCATCGGCAGGTTGTTATTTTCACACTCGACGCGCCTCAGGTCAGACCGCACGCTTGTGGCTTAGGGGGACTTTGGCCCCTCACTCAATGATTGCGCGCGCGACCTAACAAGAAGGCGGGATTTTTGCTGAGGTGAGAGAGAGAGAGAGAGAGAGAGAGAGAGAGAGAGAGAGAGAGAGAGAGAGAGAGAGGATTTTTCGACAAGAGTGGCTCTCGCCAAAGAGAAAATGAATTCTTTTCTTGCTGTGTATCGAAGTGACCATCTCCAGGGTAACCGATTGGACGGGAGAGCGCGTCTTTACGGGGTTTGATGCAACACGAAACCTTTTGTCGTCCAAACTTTTTCATCGTAGGGTTTGACAGTTCTTTTTAGACGGCTTTAGAAGCGCGGAAAAGTGATCTCATTGTTGTTGGCTTATACGGGACATGTCTGGAGGTGAAGTAAATTTCTTCATAGAAACCAATATTTTCAAATCATTTTAATAAAATCATATTTTATAATTATTTTAATTATGAATGTTCTTACTATATTATTATAATTTAGGAGCACTTTAAAATACAAACTTTATTAAAACAAAAGACTTCGAAGTGAAACATTTCTTTACTATTATCAGTTCTAATGGTGACATGAGACACGCCTTATTACAACTGAGAGTATCACTGTTAATTCTAGAAAAGCTGCTTTTTTTGAAAATTTAACGCACAAATATAGTATACTTATTCTCCAAACTAGACATACTGTCCATGCGTAAATTCTCACAGATGTTCAAATATTCAAAGGTCGTTTTATTTGAAACAGGTTCCCATTGAATAGGTATTAATTCAGTGGGTTTTGTTGTTGGTGTCCTATACAACACAGAGAGTTAGATTAGATTTTGATCATGGAAGTTATTGTATAAAGTGAAAACTTTACATAAGAAATTATAGCTAATTTTGCTTTGTTAAAAACTCTGTAACTAACCCCGTTGTTGCAAAATTAACCCATAGCTCTAGCATCTGTTCAGTTATTATGTACTTTTCTGATCCCTTTTCCGGAAATGACATTCTCCCATTCATAAAGTGAGACCTAAAAATTGTGAAGGCTTCATCAGTATGAGCAGCGCCTGCAATAAAAAGTACGCAAACCATTGTCATCCATCGTTGAAATATCAAATGACATGAAGAAAATTAAGTTTGATGCCAATCAAATGTAAAAGAATAATCTTACCATTCATCGGTATTTGCATTCCTACTTTTAAAAGAGATCTATCTTTATCGTAAGTATATTGATATAAATATGTCGGAAATGAGTTTTTTTCAATTTGGATTTTGATAATCCTCTGAATTCCTTCAACGAAATATAAATCTCCAGTCATATCAACTACTTGCTCTATGTCGCTATTTGTTATTGGATCATTTTTAAAATACACACGTTTCAAATGTTCAAAAGTTAAGTCATACTTTTTTAATATATTTTCTACAGCTGGATGTAAAAGTTGTTGGAATTCCTTGTCATATCGGCCACAAGTATTTTGTAAATCTGAACAATTATAATATTATAAATATATACAACGATTGGAATTGAAATTATAATTGATACAAAATTAGGTATAATTTCCAAAATTAAATATTTTAAAGTCAGGAACAATTAATTGAAATAGTTGTAAACATGCTCCAATTTTATATATCTTGTTAAAATATACATCAAGAAACAATATTTGCACAGCGAATCACGTAAATATTTTCAACGTACATTTCAACGAAATTGACTCTTTTAAATCAAGCTCTGTAATAATGAAAATATTGATTACTTTTATATAAAAGAAGCCCTTCGCGGTTATTATAATCAATGATCAAAGGTACGTGGATTCCATCAGCAGGTGCTATATCTGGATGAACTGGTAGGAAAGGTTCTATTGATTTAGAGTCAATACTTGGTCCAAAATGCCAATTTAGTTGAATCTTTTCCTATAATGATAGTCTAAGTCGAGATGGTACTCTTTCAAAATGCAAAATTTACTTTATAAAATAACAATAAACGTTTGAAGAAGTAATAAAATCATACCTCCTTTGTAAACATTTGTTTTAAGGTTTTAAGTAACGTTTGAGTATCAACTGTCCTTAAAAACTGAACAATAGATTGTGGATCTTCATCAGTGTGGCCTAAATAATTAGACAATTGTAATGCACGTTCTTTGGGATTTAATTGAAATGCCCATGGATTGAAGGCTGCTCCACTTTATATGATGGCTTTATGGTATAACCCTATTCTCGGAAAAGATCCTTATTTTCAAACTAATTAAACTATATTGCATATTTTTTGTAACTATTGATAGCAGTAACGCACAATAATTATCAAGACTTATTGATATATTTTCAACTAGCCAAACCTAGAATTAATTTGCATAATATTTTTTGTTAAGGATATGGAAAATTTGAAATATTATCGTATTTCATAAAATGAAAAGAAAATATTATGCTTCTATTAAATTTTTGTCTGAAAGACTCTTTACCTTTTGTTAATGGAGACATAGCGAAGTAATGCACAGATGCACCTCCTGCGCTTTTACCAAATATTGTAATGTTGTCAGGATCACCCCCAAATTTGACTATGTTATCACGAACCCATCGCAATGCCAAAAGTTGATCTTTAAGATCCATATTACCTGGTGCAACATCATCATCTACATTTAAAAAACCTTTGAATACAAAAATTCTAGTGTCAATACACATTTTATCTGCTTAAAAATATAAAAATATTTACAATTTTCATACTGTTAATATCAAAGCATAAGTTTAATTTTTATAAAGGTAACTACAATAATTTCGAACCAAAGACATTGAGTCAGTAATTAAAGGAGACGAGAACAATATCCTTCATCATTAGATAATCGGGGCCATAGAACGAATCATCGCCAGATCCAAAATAAAAGCCGCCTGGATAAAGCCAAACCATTACTGGAACGTCCTTCGAACTTTAGGATCAATATTTTTCGTGTAGACATACATGTAAAGGTAGTCTTCAGAACCATGTACTTTATTCATAACGTAATCAAGTTGAGCACATGCTAGTGCGTTAGTCTTGGTTTCCTTTACGCCTGTCCATGGTTCTACTGGTTCAGGATCCTTATTCGAAAGGATCATTAAACTAAATTAAAAAAGTAAATAAAATAATTATTTTGAAAATTTAAATTATTGCGTTCGTTATGGTGAAGAAACAAATCATTAAAACTTGTAAATAATTAATCACCAATTTACGAATTTCCAATATTTTACTTAAGCTTACTTTAAATCGAAGTTTTCCGACGGGTATTTTGGCGTATGGAATGCCTTTGAATTCACAGAATGCATCACCTTCAGTTCCTATTAATTTAGCGCCACGAACTTTGCCAGCTGTCGTCTCTACAATTGGATCTTCTACACACGCAAAAATCAGAGTATTACAAAGAATTACACTCAAACAAATTACTCTAAACACGATAGATCGCGTCCATCCTTTTTTAATATTTGCCATGTACATTAGTAATAGCAGCAAACTGACAATAACTCCTAAAAAGTATTTGTTGAAGAATGAATTATGTATTGTCTTGCCTTATATGTGAAAATTACATAGTCATCGTGCATCATGATTTTTCCGGTCAAGAGATTGATAAATCAACTTTATAATTTTACTAAATTGATGATTGTACGAACCGATGAAATTCTGTAATTATTTAATTGTTGCGATAAGCTACCTTAAGTATCACCTTCGAAGCGGACATGTGAAAAGTTGTTGATTCGAATGTTGATTGATCATTTTCTAAATCATATTGATATTCTTCAATATAGAATCCTGTGTAAAAAAATGCATATCGCTAAAAATGGAAAAAACAAATTCTATATAGAAACTATCACTTCGATGAATGAATTATAACTATAAAAATTAAAAAAAATAATAGGATTCAAAATAAATAAAAACAGATTTCTAAATTATAAAAATACAGAAAATCACAAGAAGAAAACAAGTAAAATTTACTCAATAGTGTGCCATAGTAACGGCTAAAAAATAAGTGCTTAAAATCTTATATTCAGTATCGAGCAGTAATTGCATATTACAATAAGATACAAAAGTAAAAAATATTTCACATCTATTTAAAAGTTTCCTCAACAATATTATAACAACATTATTTTTATTTTTTCCTAAAGCATATTTTTCTACGTTGTTTATCCCAGCGTGGTAACAAGAAAAAATCAATCAGAAATCCGTGAGGCTTTTCAAAAAGCTCCTCAGCACGCACACATACACATACAATGGCTTATAACTCCCCCTCTGATCCGTAGAATCATTTTTCCGTTTCTTTCGTATGCTGGCTACTCGCCACATCGTCGTCATCGTCGTTGACATAGAAATGTGCGCGGCTACGCGATACGTTCCACTTGTCGCACCCTCTCCCCTGTTGCTCTTCCTTTTGTCGTGACGCTTCTCTTTCTCGCCGCTTTTGGTATTAATAACAAATCTATTTTTCAGGGCTTCGATCGTATTTACTTTTATGCCGTGCTTACCGACGATAAGCGGAGCGTGAATTATGAGGAAAATACTTCGGCGGAGGGATACTTTCTGATCCTTACTGACGACTCATACCATCTTTGATTATTTTTCATGAAATATTCAGTAGCTAGTAGTCGATTGAATCATTGAGTTACATACAATTTTTTCTTTTTTTTAAGATTGTTTGTCTAATACTACAGTAGAAGATATATTGTTAATTAGGTAATATATCATATTAAATTCTAGAATTTATAATATTGTCTCGATAATAGCTTTTTAGTACAATGAACTTTTAATAAATGATGATGCTATAATCATAAACAAAGAAAAGAATTTGCAGTCGTGACAAAAATTAAAGATTAGCTACTCACATTCTCAGCGATATTTCTGTTGACCGGGGCAAGAAAATAATAAAACGACGAGATTGGAGAGCCTCCAGTGTGCACTATCGCCATAACGGAGTTATGGCCTGTAAGGTAGTTAAACTTTTCAACTATGGTCCTCTCGCTTTATTTCCTTTTCGAATTCGTAATTTCTTGTTTCGCGCTACATTTCCCGAGTCGAGTCTCTCTCCTTCCGCTGTTATCGTTCCGGTTATATTCAACGACTTATTTTCATTTAGCGTTTGACATAAGTTATTTTAATTAGCTAGCTCATAGGTTATGCTTTGTAAATTTTTCACGCTTAAACGATTTAAATTTTTAATAAGCAAAGTTCTTATAGTGACGTTAGTTTCAGTAACTATCCAGTTATAAAAATTAAAATAACATAGAAATACGTCTGTTGTCAACTGCCTCTTATCTGATACAATTGTTTAAATAGAAGATTTGGGAGAGGTCGTAGAAAAAAAAATGCCAAATCATTACCCGGAAAAATACGCCAACAGCGAAGTGAATTATCAGAAGCCAAAAACAGCAAACATCATAAGTTTCGTAACTAATCTTCTACAGGCCAAAAGACACGTTTCTCTTTGATTCTCAATGTCCGCCTCTGCCATCCACAGGACACAACAGAATGTAACAAGAACCGCCCACGCCGGAGGCAAAAAAGAAGAGAAAGGAAAGAGTCGATTAGCCATCGTCATTGGAGAGCAATTGACGAAAGCCGCACGGGTGCGCTATGCGTGATCGTTAGGACGAAAACTGTTCCCTTTGATCACGTCACGATCGCTTCATGCATGTCTGCGGAGATGGCAGTCTAACGACGTGTCCGGCCAATATGATGCCCGCATACGACTACTCGAAGGATATGTGTACGTGTATATATAAGGCAAGCAAGCGTGCAAAAGCAGAAGCTGCGAATTATGATAGGGGCCTCGAGGGTGGAGGCCAAAGAACAAGCGTGTCTTGCAGTACTTGTCGTTAAGGGGCTATACTGTACCGTGCTGAGGCAAGGACTTTCCGTGTCGAAATGTTTATGTCGGGATGAAAGAGTTTCCTTTTTGTTCGTATTTCTAGATGTAAGTACACCCTAATAACGATATATTTATTTTTTCTCTTTTCCTACTGTCTGCTAAAAAATAATCAGAGTGAACACCAAGTAAGCGTTCGCAAGTAATTTGTGACCAATCGATACTTTCGTAATTTCATATATAATCAACAGTACTATCACCAAACTAAAGCGACAACTCCAACTCACAAGCAGTAAATTTTCAGAAATTAGCTGTCGACGTACTAATGAGTTTTAGCACATATTATCATGGTAATACTGATATTAATATTAGCATGATGCTCATGGCATTTCTCACAGTCTTAGATACGTCAATTTGAATTGCATGTTATATCTCGCGAGAGAGAGAGAGAGAGAGAGAGAGAGAGAGACGTGTAAACGCATTTCGCCCTTTATATATAGTCACCGCGTGTAATATTTTACGAGGCGAGCATGTGTTGTGTGTGTTGCTTTGTCTCGCGTTTATTGGAACTCGCAGCCGTGTGCATTTCGTTCGTTCGTGCGTTAGAAAGAGAGAGAGAGAGAGAGAGAGAGAGAGAGAGAGAGAGAGAGAGAGAGAGAGAGAGAGAGAGAGAGAGAGAGATGAGACTCTCGTTAAATATGTATAAATTACACGCGGCTGCTGCAGAAACGAAACGCGCGTGGCAGGAAATATCGTTTACGGGATCGGCAGACGACTGCACTTTCGGCAGAAGCGCATAAAAACACCGCTGCTTTAGCGGCCTCTCTTCTTTTTTCTCTTCACTATATGCAAGGGTGTTTATGCGACTGTTTAAGCGTGACGACGAGCGGAAGGTCGAATGATGGACGGACGCATTATTTATGTCAATTTCTCGGTCGCGAAAAAAAAGAAAAGAAAAAAGAATTCCAAACGGTTATTTATGAACGTTTTTGTGATAGCAAAAGGGGACAGTTGGAAAATTTGTTTCTCCGGTGGATTAGAAAGGAGAAAAACGTGATCGAACGTCTGGACGGACTGCACAGTTGGCGATAGGGAAGGCAATGAAAAATACATCGAGCATCGTAAATAAATTCATAAATCAGCGCGTGCAGATATAAAGGGTATAAAAGGTGCCGTAAAGGCTCACGCGCAATCGTTTGATGGCCGTAAAAACTTTAATAAGACAATAGTAGACATTTTTTGGTCGTCGGTGTAGCCTCGGAGTATTACAACGCAATAGGGCACAGCGCTCTATATGCGCGAGCAATTAATCTAGCCGTCAGCGGGAGTTAATTTATACGGCTATCGCCAAGTCGTTCGTCACGCGCGGCAACGCCAGCGCTATCTTCTTACTATGGCGTTATTCTCTGGAGAGAGATGTATTATGTATTTCGCAGCTCTCTTGCTCTTTATCAACCCTTCGTCGCGGATTTCCTATCGCGCTGTCGCATCCACCAGCCCTGCTCAACTTTGCCACGGCAGCTTAATTAGTTTTACGACTTCTTAATACCGAAATTCGTCGAGTTCCCTGCGTGCGTGTTGTTTATGCTCGTTATTGCCTATTTTACGCTTCGGCTGCCTGCATGATTTCACGAGAGCTTTTTTATGCTGCATCAAATATCAATCATTGGTGATTACATCAAGATTTTTAATTTGCAATTTTGGGAATGTTGCCATTGCTATTATAATTTAGAAAGCAATTAAAAGAGAAACTACAAGTAATCTTATAAGAGGTCCCGTTGAAGATTGAATTATATCCGAGAGGTTCATTCCTCGAAAAATAGCGAGAATTTGCAATGCGCAGCAATCATTTTAACGAGAAGCCACGCGCTGAGCCTGTCGTAAAAAATGTTTTTGTTCGCAAGTTCTGGCTCTTCGGGAAAATTAACAGCGAATATATATACGAATGAAGATATTAACTGTCAGTCTGCGCGCGAGTATTTCTAATTGCCATGGAGGCTAGCGCCCACTACCATAAAATCTTTATTGTCGTTGCGCGATCTTATAGATGATATTCCCATAAGCATTTTGGCGCATTGGACACACTTTATAAGCGCGAGCCGCGCATCGCTTCCATCTACACCAAAGTTTATATCAATTAAGAGGTAGTCACCACACGTGTGGGCTTATAGCGCTCCCATTGTTATTGGCTTTCATAAAAATTTTTACGATTATGATTAGCGACATGACGTTGCCACAAAAATTAGACGGACCCCCTATTTAGCGACATCGCGCTTACGTACATGCTACTTGGACGGTTTACCACGCGTGTCGGTTGGGGTGGTGACGACTCAATGCACGCTTTAATTTATTTGTTGCGACCAATTTGAATTACCTTTGACAGTTTTTCCGCGTTTTTCCATGCATGTCCGTGTGGTTACGGTGGTAAGGCATTAGGAATTTTTATTCCTTGACAAATTTATGAGACACCGTCACATAACTTACACAAACGCGTCAATTTACGACTATACAGTATCAAAAAAAGTAGTATCAAAAAAATACAAAATGTTTCAAGAGTAAATTTATGAGCTATGTTTCTATCTGAGTTTAGTATTACTTTGCTATTTCCAATGTGAAATAACAAAAAAAATTTTCATTTATGAAAGATTTCAATTTCTGCTGCAGTCTAAGGTATTAAATGATTATCCACCGATTTTGTAACACTTCATCTCGTAGACAGGCAAAAGGAAAAATTTATTAAAAGAAAAAAAGCGGCTCGTAAATCGCTTCTTTTCTTTGCGACGTGGTGCATATCACTGTCGCTCCGTGGACTCCTCAAGAGAGAAAGAGAGCACCAGCTGTAACTTTTATCGGGGTTATAAAGCTCGACCGCGAGAGACGATATTATGCTGAACCCACGAGTGAGAAAGAAAAGGCTGTCTTATCAGTCTAATAGGTTTCATATTTTATGGATACTTTCGAGCTGAAAAGACATCCTTATAACGCGACCATTAGATGCTTAGATGCTCGAGTATTAGATGCTTCAATGCTAAAAGGTGCTATGCGGAATGGAAATTTCACGGGTGTTGACTTGATTTCATAAAGAGTCATTTGTCTTTTGCTTCCTTATACCGTTTTATAATATTTACAAATAATCTTTCACCAGTCGATTGATCTTTCGTGTACAACTTATTGATCAGAGGATTTTCGAATCTTTGTAAAATATTTTATTATTTCATGTTTCTAACATAATGTAAAGGTTAATTGCTTTGCTCAGAATGTTATAACTCACAGATAAGATATGCTAATATTGGAATACTAACATTCTCAATTTTCCGAAAATCTTGTCGAGCACAAAGGAACGTTAAAACACGTCCTTTGCATTCGGTAAAATCGATTGAAAGAAAACGAAGACAAAAGGAGTCCTCATAGAGAAGCTTCCGCGCAGCATATTGAGTGAGTGAGAGAGAGAGAGAGAGAGAGAGAGAGAGAGAGAGAGAGAGAGAGAGAGCATGCATTAATCCGCAAATAGCTAGCACTGTGCGTACTCGGCGTGCGGCAGCCGAGCAAATTGAATTCCCGAGAGCTTCTCCGATGAATCATGCAAAGGTAGCAGCTACTCGCGCGCGACAGAGGCCGAAGTGACTTGAGCTCGAAAATTGCTACTGCTACTACCGGTGAAAGGATGAGATGTCCTGCACTGACTTGAGTGACTCGGCGCGAATTTTTTCCTTTCCGCAGCGTGTCACTCAACGAGACGAGCAAGTCGACTAATCGAATTGGAGAGCTTGTTGGACGAAAACTTTCGTCGATTGGATTAATTGGCTTTGATCCGTTTGATTGAATTGAATGAAGCAAAGAAGCTTTTTTGATTGGTCACTGCGAGATGCTTTTGTATAGTTTTGTGATTAATTGTATAGAGTGGATCAGCAGTTTTCTTTCATATATATATTTTTTTTTTTGCAAGATAAAATAAGTTACACTTGACTCAACTTTTGCTTGAACAACTTTATGCGACTTCATCCGAATAATCTTGAAGTCAATTTGCATTTAATCCTCAAATCAACATTGCATCCTAATCATTCATTGGCAACAGCTAGAATTCAATAACGGAAAGAAGCCCTAAAGAGTCGAAAACAGTCGTTCTAACGAATTAGTGTTCGGCTAATCATTATGCAAGTAGAATCATTGTATAGTGTATAGGTGCGTCCATTTATTGGTGACATCGACCAAATACAAATAGCGAGTACGGAGAAGAGGATTAGAGAGCTCGAAGGATTTAGGAGACGAGAGCCAAATTCATGAATCTTAATCGGGATTGCCATGGGATATTGTGTTTTAGGAAAGAGGCCTGTAGGATCAAATTGTCCGATATTACGAACGACGTTGTTGCGCAGCGCATGCGCTATATATGTATGTGACATGCAATCAACTCGTTCAAGCTGATGGGATTGACGTTCAATTGCGGCAGGCTGCTACTGCTGCTTTTCGGAGATTTTTGAGCTATGTATGTGTATAGATCATAGTTTACGATGGACTCGACTTTGCTTGGAATTGCGATCAATGTTAGAACTCGCAAAAAAGTGAAAAATTGATCTGTAATGAAGCTTACAAAGGGACTAAACTTTAGTACGAAAAAGCACATTAATTAGTTATTTCCGAAATTTCCATATTATTTTTAAAACAGTTTCCGACGTAGAGGCATAAATGGTAGAAAAAAAATTGTACTGTAAAATATTTTGATTCACTAGTCTCGAAAAGGATATTTTTACCTTGACGTCACAGTTACATTGCATACAATGACGACTATTCTCGATGGCATCCCATTGAAACACTTGTTATTTGCATAGCCAGACAATGGTATAACAATGAGAAAAACAGTTGCTTAGTTGCTTGCCCACACAAATAAACGTGTAAAGATTCACGATGAATAAATATCTCGTTATTAATGATTTTTGAGCCTACATTTTCTTTCGAGAGCAGGAAATCGTTAACAGGTGTTTAGCGAAACAATATACTTATTGCGAGAACAAAAAGATAGCCACAACATTCTCTTGAAGTTAAAAGCAAGCCAGATCTTCGTTTCGCAGCCATTGTTACCTAAACGAAGAAGCGAAATATGATGCCGTAATGGCTTTCCCGCCCTCTTTTTTTTAAATCTAAAATAATTGCAACGTCATCGTGCGTATCATGATCACCTAATGCAGGAATGAAAGTAAAGGGTGACAAGGATATTCCTTTCAAAGAAATGTTTGTAAATATTGTAATATCAAATCGGGCGTGCCTTGATTTTACAGAATTTCCTTTGGATTATTTTTACAAAACTATTGAAACAATCACGTACGTTGGTAACAAAAAAAGTGCAAGAGAAGGAGAAGGAGAGGGAGAGAGAAAGAGAACTTGGCTGGCGGTTATAACCCGGCACAAGGGTATACGCGCGGCCCAGATTATTACGCTAATAGTGCACGCAAGCCGAGATGCGTTGCGTTGCGTGCTCGAGCCATGTCCATTGTCCTAGTTAGCAGCGGTAAGCTCATAGTAGACACACACTCTGCAACCAACAATGGCAAACCTACCCTAAAGCTATGCACATTGCGTATATAGTTCGACAGAAGCATTTACCTCTCGTCTCAGCACTATTGTTTGAAATTTTAACGAACTGGTTTTTTCATCGGTCCAAGCAGGTGCAAATATCCATACCGTTATAAACATCCGTGCAACTTTACAAGCAAAACAAGCTTTCGAGACGAATGGTTCATAGCAATAGAAATAACTGTAAGTCGAAGCAAATCAAAGTTCCAGAGAATTGAGGAAACAAATAAAAGATGTTAGCAGATCGAATAGCATATGATTATCCTAGCAAAGTTGTCAGCCGGTTAGTTACGCGCGACGTACTGATATTACACCAGCTAACACGTGACCACACGATTTTATACAAGCGTATATGTGTACGCGCTTCCTGCTGCCGCTGTCGACTTGGCGACGGTATGCTGGAATTAACTTTGCTTGGCATATCAAATTACGAGATGTAACTACTTGCCGTCTTGGTACTAACTTGATGTATCAATGTTTACGTATCTTACTGCTGAAAAGACTTTCTTTACGATCCAATGTCTTTTATTTGCAGCGAACAAACTGTTTGTGAAATAAGTAGAAAATCTCATGAAATGGCGCAAGAGAGCAAAAGATTAGCCAGTAAATTTTATAAAAAGGAACTGTCGAGTCGATCATGCCTGGCCGCGGCTCGTAGTTTGCGAGAAAAACGAAATCTCGCGAACGGCGAACGCTCATCCCTCGTCCGTTATAAAGTCGTCGTCAGGCCGCTGAACTCGCGCGCGTCCGCGTGGTTTTTGCGGTCATTGGTTTGAAACGCGTGTGAGAGCAGCCCGCGCAAGATTATTACCGCGCGTATACAGTCGCGAGCAGAGAGAAATGATAAGTGAGACGGCACGTGCGCTCGCGGGATTAGCCACCGCCACATCGTTTTTTTTTGCATTATCTCTTTCTTCCACGAAGATGAGAGGTTGCTTATTGATTTAGCAGGTGGATGATTGAAGGAAGAGAGAAGCTGGTCTTGCGCAGAGTTGTTGATTGGTTTTTGCGAGAGAAACTGCCAAGTAAATTTCATTGAGATTCTTTTTATTCTCCACTGATATACCCACGCGAGGTACAAATTCGATGGATACTTTTTTCGTCCTTTAAGCACGTTTTTGTTTTTGTACGCTGATGATTTACATTGAGAGAATCGAAGCGAAACAGCGATGTAATTTGCTACCGTCTTGGGCATCGCTTGAAAAAAAATTTTTTTCCTTTCGAGTATAATAACGAAACGATAACCGGATAACTTCAATTTGCGCTTGGCTTTGCCGTAGAAACGTCGAGCGTATAGGGAAGAAAAACTGGCAATTTTTACAAGTGACTTGGAAGAGGTTTCATCTAGTTTCTCGTTTAGCTTCATTCTGAAAGTTGGTGACTTTTTCTTAAAAAAAAAAAAGAAACGAAAGCTCGCGCGTAGTATACAAGCATAATTGAGATTAGCACGGCAGCCTAATCGCTTGGAAAGGCAGAGTACGAGAGACGCTCGATATCTATGGCGCCACGGCTTGAGAGATGGAAACACCCCATTCGTGCATTATTCGTCTCGAGAGCGAAACTCCTTTGGCTCGCGGGCTTGGGAAATAGGATTTTTAATGAGGCGAACAGACGCACAATTTCCTGCCTCCACTCTTCTTCTTTCTTTCTTGCTCTCTTTCTCTCTCTGCCTTTATTTTTATGTACTTCATCGCTACTCCTCTGCGCGCGCTAGTTTGCGGGATGAACTTTCTCATCCGTTCTGTCGGAACGAAGCTTGCATGTTAATTCTGGTGCAATGATCAGACTACGTTTTCGATTTTCCTTTTCATTTTTCTCTTAGCGCTTGATTTATAATTCGTCTTATAAAGTTGCTTAATAAACTCTGACGTACTAGCATTTTCACTTTATTCGGTGCTCTGTTAATGAACGAACTGCCCGACACTTGAGAAATCGGAATTCAACTATCTTCTCAAATTTACTATTTGATATAGATCGACAAGTATCTATATCTATCCTAGTTTCTTCAGTGAAGTATAGCCTTTACATATTAGAGTGAAATACTTGACTTGGATCGTGATGATTGTTTGAATTGAATAGATGCAAGGGTACGCCATGTGTAGCCTATACAATTTGCTAAGATGATTGAAACTCATCATCATATCAGCAGTCATAAAATTGATAATGAACTGACATGTGCAGTGATCGCTCAAAAAAATGTCCACAGCAGTAAATAAAAAGCATGCAAATTGTAAGTTTGCCAAGCGAAAAATGGTATCCTTTGAAAAAGGCCGCAGTAAAAAGGAATAAATTAAAAGCTCGACTTCCGCGCATTACCGATTCCACGCGGTAGATAAAGAAGCGAAGATGAGAGAGGAAAAAAGCACGAAGAGGGCGGCGAATAAAAAAAAAAGAAGAAGGGAACGTTTGAGCTATGCCAATCAACATTTCGTTTCGTTTGAAAGCTCGAGAGAGACGTAAGGCACGCGCATCGCTGACACAATGGGGCGGAAAACAAGTCTGGCAGAGTAGATCAAAGCTACGGAAGTTATGGAAAGAATGGAGAGGGGCGGGAAGGGGCGTCCGGCCCAGACTGATAATCATCCAAACGAAATACTTCTTTTTGCCTTCTCGTTAATTACTTGTGCGCAAGTGCGGCAAGTACCAGCTATACAACACGCACTCGTCTACTTCCGTCAACTGCTGCCAACACTCGCGTGTCCTTTTCTTCCACTCGTCGTTCATTTTTTTAACTTCTCGCCGCGCATTGTTTCGCACGATGATTATATTATTTATTTCAAGTAGCATGGCGCAGTTCGAAAGCAACGTTTAGGCATTAATTAAAATCTAAGGACGCGTTTCAAGTGGATCTACGCCTTTTTTGGCCTTTGCTGCAATATTAATTACGAATTTCGTCGGGACATTTTGGGCTTTGATGTGAAACTTGGGAATTTCTGAACCGAGTGTCTAGCCACTTAATAATATTGGTGGTCACCCAGTCACTCGGTAGACTCACTTTGATTCAAATTTGCCAAGTACATGTAAGCAGCTAATACACCTTCATCAAATAGCTTGTCGACTCATTCGTTTTATCAGTTGATTAAATGCTGTTAACTTTGATTATTGGAATTCTGAGAAACCACAAGGGAAATCGAGATAATAGGAAAATGCCGTGTTATGAGCTTTGAATACCCTATAATTATACAAGTAATACTAAACAATGTATAATATTTGTGCAAACTTGAATAAAAGGCTTCTCGACTTGATAAATGATAACCATGCAAAGCAGGAAAGCGTAAACAAGAACAGCGCGGGTACGCTTCCGAGAATCGAGTGGAAATAATGGGCAGCTCTTTTTCTCTATCTCGCTAGCGCAGCATGCGAAGCCAGTGAAAGTCAAGAAAAAAAGGAGGGAGAGGTTTATCATTATTTAAATCATTCGGGCGCGCGTCGATGTCACCTCGGAATAAACCTCAAATGAGGCGTGGGAGAGCAAAGTTTTTCCGTTTGCCACCCCTCCCCCGCCCCCCGGTGCCCGAGTAAATGAAGCGCGCGTACGTTGCCTTCTTTTCTATATATAACAAATGCGCGGCACGCCACGGCAAGAAACCCACTGGCAGATAAAAATTGATGTCTCGTGCGAGCATTTCGTTATGCAAGCGCAAACTCTCAGCAGCAGATTGAATGCGCGACGAGTCGCGAGGAAATATATCGCTGATAGGGTTGCCCTCTGTGATTATATGCGAGCTACAAGAGAGAAATGGAGTATGCGAGCTAGGGATCTTGTGTCCTGAAGATAAGGTTATATCGAGTTGTCGAGGTGATTGAAGTTTTTGCGAGCTACACGCTTTCTGTAAAATATTACTTGTACATATGATTTCTCAAGTAAATACTTTTTTTTATATTGTTCCGCATGGTGTTGCGTGCAATTATTGTCATTGAATAAAAAAAATATTTTTTCAACATTGTTACCTCATAAATAAACTAGCTTAACACAACTTGCTCTCGCTGCTCAAAAACAAACATAATTATTTAAATTAGAAATACGCAGCTAGTAGCATAATACATTCATCTCGTTAGCAGCCCTTCAACAAGATCGCCACAGAGCGTGAGATCGTCGTCGACAAACCAGCCTGATAAAACTTGTGTCCGGCGAGCAATTAACTATAAACCAAAATCGTTGTCGAATGTAAGGAAATCCTTTGCTCGAGATACATATATATTTTATCACTTTGACTATAAGAAACAGCATCAGCTTTAACCCGTTCGTTTAGCAATTAAACGGCTGTGCGCCCCAGGTTAATGACGTGTCGGGGATCATAACGGCTCATCATCAAGCAGCCAGAAGTACGATTCTATAATAAATGTGTGTGTGTGTGTGTGTGTGTGTGTGTGTGTGTGTGTGTGTGTGTGTGTGTGCGCGCGCGCGTGCGCGTTTGCATGTAGAAAAGATGCGTATGAGCGAATAATCACCCTATTAAAATACAAAACCAAAAAGAGAACAGGGGATAGGAGAGGCGCTAAGCGATTAAATTTAATTATCGTCTTTTACGATTACTCGAGGCGTGACAACGTCTAACCTGTTTTTTTATCACTGTCTTAGACGATGGTCATCAGAAATAATAAGACCAAAAAAATGCATTTGAATTCATCCGTTGATTCGAGTTTCGATAGAGTCATAAAAACGACATCTTCTATAAATAACCAGATGTGCCATGTTGTTACTATAAATTCTCCCAGTGGATGACACTTCTAAGCTCAGCAAAAACTTCATTTGCACCTGCACTACTTAGAGCTACACAAGATTTATCATTGTTTGCTGCGAATTCAATCAAACGTTTCTGTTCCTGCAGCTACAGAAGCATGAAATAATAAACAAGCCGTTTGAAACTGGAACTCGAAGATCAACTCAAGGCCTTTACACTCGAATAATGATTTCACGCGTGTAAAATTAACAAACAAGCTAACTCCAACACTCGCATAGTTACTTATCACTGTCACACCTTAGTGCCCCTCTGGCAATACACAAGGTGACCATCACCCAGTGCAATTCAATCAAAGTGGGCATCCTCGTCAAGCAACCATGCTATCCCACCTCCCCCGGCAGTGTGCACAATAGGATAGGACGAACGTTACGAATCGCGCGTCGGACGTAAAGCAAACGTTTATGATCGTAGTCGTATAAGCCGAAAGTGAGATCTTTAACGCCCTGGACATTAAAACGAACCGAAACGCTCATCTCTCTCTTGTTGCAAGCCTTAGCGTAAAAAACGAAGAAGCTGCTGTTGTCGGCACGGAAGAAGACGAAAAAAAAATTGCATTTAACACGCTCGCTCGGTGATCGTTTCGAAAAAGGTATGCGCAGGGCAGGCAAAGGAGCAGCCGCAAGGAGCATATATAACTCTCTCGCCAACTTCGGGGCGATTTTAATGGCTCGTACATTAGCAAGACATACTTTTGAATGGGCAATTTTAAATGTTTCAGGATGAAGGACGACCTTCATCTAGTTGTGTATAATTTGGAACGAGCTTATTCTTTGTAATGTTGTTCATGTGAAATTGGAAATGAAGAAAAAAGAGCTAGCAGAGCAAAGAGTTGAAAGATTGGCCGAAATAGTGACTTTATAGTTTATCTTCCAGAATATACAGTCGTCCGCGAGAGCAGACAGACAGAAGGATTGGAAACGAACGATTCTGAGCCGTCGTCCGACTGTTACTTTCGCGAATTTCCGCTTTATAAGCGAGTCGTATAAGCTAGTGCTCGCGCGCAAGAGTTAATGCTTAGGCAGTTAACCATTAACGATTCATTTAGTAACGTTTAGTAGGGGAGGTATACGGTGGGCTACAGTTTGATAAGAGATGGCTTGTGCCTTCGTATCGCTCAGTCGTCTCGTAATGTTGCGTAATTCCTTCTCTTATATGTGCGACGCAGTGACGACCGATCATTATCCTCGTCACACGTACATGCGAGAACGCTTTATCTGCCTGATGGGCTGCTGGAACAAAAGCTTTTTTTGAGTAGACGTACTTTAGTTTAACGGATGGATTAAATGGAATTACTTTCGCGTGTGTCTCCCTGTCAAATGTATTATTGTCAATCGAAAATATGAATATGAAAAGTTAAGTGGTAGGTACTACTAAAATCTTGTTTTTAGAGATATTTAAAATACTCTGACGTGGTACGGAAAATATGTAAATGCAAGCTGTGGCAGATAACGTTGAACGGTTGACTAATTTTCAGTCGAATTGTGCAAAAAGTGAAAAAGTTTATAATCCTAGCAGTAGACAGTTTGAGGACTATAAATGAGGTGTAGCGAGAAGGCTGCACAAGTACTCTTAAAAGAAGCGCTGTGATAACCAACGAAGCGTGAATCTTCATTATGAATCAAGCAAAGTGATTCCGTCGATTCATTGAAAGTTCACTGGCGAGAGAAAACTTTTAAGCGCGCAGTCACTATAAAACCCTTCATCTCTGTCTCTCTCTCGCTCTCTCCCTTCCTCTTTCTCGCGGTGAGTATGGGCATTTAGCGTCGCGCAGGTGACCGACGCGTTTAATGTGCGCGGGGCAACGGCAGCTCGTATCTTCTTATCGCTTACAAGACACTAAGTGTAAGCTTGCGAGCATACTCCAAGCCCCGAAGATTGTCGTTCGACTGATTTTACAGCTACGGGCTTGGAAGAGTAGACTCCAACACGCGGCCGTTGTTGCGTCACTTTGGATAGGAAATTTGATATCTTTTTATATGCAGCAGCGCGGACTTTAATTTTAGTACCTTGCTTCCAACTTCTATTGCACGCTTAAATGCATTCACGCTTTCAGCCATGAAAGAGTTTTTGCAATTGCCCTTCACTTATTTCTAATTACCCGTTCAAAATTCTGCTAAAAATAAGAAAGGTAAATTCAAGATCTTTTCGGAAGTTCTTGACAATTAATGATGTAGCTTGCTGGTACACTCAGAACCGGGCAAGATGATTAAACACGTCGCGTCAGACGTCTTTATGACGTTTTTATCAGTAACACGGGGCACTTGTAAGAGAGCTGCGACTAAACGATCGCCACCGCACACTTTGTCTGTGAAGCGCAAGCATGTAGGTAAGTGCCTCGTGTGCCGTGATAACACGCACCCTTAGGCCGATATATCGGATGCTCATATGGTCAATTTAGCTCTCTCGGAAGACGGCTATCGTAAATATTGTGGCAGGTACGCTAACCGATAGAAAACAACGAGACCCTAGAATGTTAAGTGCTTCTTCACATGCAGCATTTTTTAGGTTTCCAAGTGAAATGACATCTAATGGAGGACATAACATCTTTTAAGTTTTATTGCGTTTTTATACGAGCATACATGCCATATACTCAGCGAAACTCATCATCTTTGACGACATGGTAGTAAATAAAATAAAAAATTATAAATCATATTTACAATTTATTTTATATTTGATTCCTTCGTCAGCTTGCTGATACTACTTTAGTCATTGAAAGCATAACAACCATATTTCTTTATAACATTTTCATAAGCACATATATGTGAGTATATTTTTACTTCACGTAAAATTCTGAAAAATAACGTTGACCATGACAACTACTATCTATTTTCAAAAACACTATATAATAACAAATTCATGTTTCTATGGAAAGGTGCATTTTTAAAGAATATTAAAAACAAAAGCATTTATTTAAAATAAAGAATTGGGATTGGTAACAAATAATTATACTAGCTGCAAGGTAACTTGCTGCAATCATGAAGAATGCGATCATTCAAACAATGAAAATAGCGAGAATTCGAATAGAACGTGCCATGTTAAAACAATAATTTGAATAGCATAAGCCAATCTAGGTACTGTAATTTGAGTATACTTAAACAGTGTACAAATGACAATCCACAGCGTCTGATGAGGAAGCATTCGAAGCTTTCGCTCTTCAAATTCGAAATTCGAGGAAACTCTACTTCTATCACGGTAAACCCATGTGTTTGAATTTAAACGTTTAATATAACGTCACCCATAAGAAATACATTGTCCCCAATTTTAAACACTTAAAACGTTTAAATTTAAACACATAGCATTTTAAGGTTTTGCCGTGTATTAATTAAAAACCCGAGAATCATTTAGGTAATGTTACATTTAAATAACATCAACTATTATTAATTACAAAAGTAATCGGAAAATTAGCAGTATATAAATAAGTTACAATGCTGAATAAAAATACCAGTAAAAAAAATTACGACTAATTAAAATTCACGCATTATTCAAGTATTGCCCGCATATATTGCTTGGGATATCATTAAAGAGTTTCGGACAATCTCTTCCTCGTGCAGCGGGTGGGCGACGCACCCTTCGACACAATCCTTTCTGCCGTGTGCATCTTCCCTTGGGAGTTCGGCGCGGCAGTAGCGGCGTCAAGCCAGCCATAAACATCCCGTTGGATAATTAACCCTTTGAGGACTTTGAAGCTTTTCTCTCCCTGACGATTTTAATAATCTTAAGAGACGCGCGCAGCAGCTCGCTGATTAGTACACTTCGACCGCGCGCTAGCCGTGTACGCTTACCGACAATGCACGTTACTCTCGCTTCAGTTGGCACGCGCGCACACGCGCAAGCCTGTGCTTTTGCTCATGGCCACCGATGGATCAACTGCCAAAGACTTTTATGCTCATTTTTTTTCCTCTCCTTTTCTTTTTTGGAACTATTGTTGTACTTTCTTCTTTGCGGTTTTCACTACGATGTCTTTTGCGACATAGCACGACGCTAGATAACTTGTATTGATTTTTGATTCGTTCAAATAATAATTGTTTTCAGGGCCATTTCATTTCTAAGCATTCATTTTGCAAAATTCTATGTTACATGGTGACTTATTTTAATTTGCCATTACTGAAGATGCATAGATGCAGGATCGTTGGCAGAACATAGCTTTAATAAAAGCGCACAAACGTTCTCGCTTTGCAAGTCTAAGAGCTAATCTCGAAAAGCTGCACATTCGTTCAGAAATCGCTCTTTCGATCGAATAAGCCGTAAAAGCGCGCAGCAAAGTTCAGTGC
>NW_026707024.1:0-207048 GCF_024137745.1 Phymastichus coffea | reverse complement strand
GTAATCGTGGATGATTGAAAATCTCAGGACAGTCTTATTGGAAAATTAACGTAGTCGTATGTGTCTTATCGCTTATATATGAATATATCGCCCTACGAGAGTAGTAAGTACCCGCGGGGGCTCGACACTTCATCCGTCACAATGCGAAAGCTCTCGCGCGCCAGACAATGCCCCTCATGGCTTTTATCGTTCTAGCGGCTCTCTCTCTCTCTCTCTCTCCACTCTCTCTCTCTCTCCTCTCCTCTCTCTCTCTCTCTCTCTCTCTCTCTCTCCTCCTTTCTCACTCTCTCTCTTTCTCTCTATACTCGAGTAATGAAATGCTTACTCGCGCGCGTAACGATGAATTTTAATATAGCTGAAAATCTGTCTTACCGGAGTTATTCACCTAGCTGTGAAATTTGGAGTGACAGAATAATTGATAAAATACTAATATTTTTATAATGCCAACAGTATGGAATCAAAAATCCAACAAAATTTCTAGCAAGTATATAGTAATCAGTATAACTAATAAATATAATAATTAAATAATAAGTAAATTTATATAACATAATATAGTAATTAAATCATAATTAAAGGGTAATAAATAATTGCATATTTTTCTAGTACCGATTCATGATTATAGATAAAGATTCATGCGTTAGAATATAATTTTAGAAAATCTTAATTTTTTTAAGTACATTAATATTTAAAAATTCATCAACCTTAATAAACGAAATAGAGGGAAAAAACTCATTATCAATATCTTAGTTTATTTACTACGTATTTTTGAGTATTTTAAACGAAACGATTGTCTACTTAGAAAATATTAAAATCTTTAGATAAAGATTCGAGAAAAACTTGCAGAAGGACGTAACGTCACATATTTTAATAAGAAAGCTTCGGTAATATTACTGTTATAGATGATTTCGTTATAAGTTATAATTATTTCCTTAGTTTAAAACTTGGAGAAGAAAAATAAACTATACATAAAGATAGATTAGTCCAAATTAATCGAATTTCATTTCTACTGGTGGGAAGAAAACTTCCTGGACCTCCGATATGTTTTAGATAAGCTCTTACTAATTTATTTTAAAGAAATATAATATAAAATATCTTAAACCTATTGAATCTTTGATACAGAAAAATTTGTGAGGGATAAAAGTGATTATTTTTTTGATGGACTTTTGGAAATATCTGTATCTGCGAATTGCAGCCTAGAGGAATGCACTGACGTAAAAAGCATGAAACATAATCATCTGAGAAAATGACTTGGAAAATTATGAATTTATTTTATTTACGACATATGAATGAGTTATCAATCGAATAAATTTTGGTTACGTACTCTTTTTTTAAACAAGGAATATGTAACCGCAGGAAAAAAATATGTGATCTCAAAATCACTTAACAGTATTGAGCCAATGCACGAAAAATAGCGACGCGTCTCCTTTATGCCTTGGCAATAACATATCCAGAAAGTATAAAATCCATACAATATACATCCGCCGGCGAAGTTTATGCCGTATAAAACACATAAGGGGCGAACATGTCCGTCTCCGTTTATTCTTTTTCTTGCTGGCGTCAAACATACGAAAAGAAACTTTTTCGCCGACAGACTTTCTAAGCGTCCGCGCGCGCCACCGTGTGTGTGCACACTTTCCGCATTTATGCCCCTGCCGCCGCCGAGCTAAAACGCGTACACGCCGAAGAAGAAGCTTTCAATATTCTATTTTTTTTCTTCGCTTTCGCGCGGCGCACGTTGCATTGCTTATATATACGCGGTGCAGCTTTGATCTCTCGCGCGCTGGATGCTCACGTGCTTTTGGCACGCGCCGACTCGACAAGGATGCGTTATTATGCATGCACGCCGTGATTTTTTCGAGCGGCGCGTGGATATGTATGTTATTCACTTTGTGCGACGCGAAGAGGTGCGAAGAGATCTTGCTCGCGTTATGAATCGCAAGATCTTTGTTTAAGAATGTAATGTACGTGCGAGAGAACTTTCGCGAATCTATATATACTCGGAATGTCAAAGCTGACTTTTTTCATATTGCACCTTTGCTGCGCTTGCAATGCGCCCAAGAAAATAAGCAAATGTAGTGTTATCGATTAGCTTCTTAAAGTTTGGCTCAAAAGCGCATCGATAGACAAGCTTTCGAGCAGTAGTTTCGAGTAACCTCTTGAAAATTCTAATGACACAAATGGCTTGGCAGTCCGCCAACATGAGAACATAAAGCCACCATCTATATCGATGAAAAACTATTACCGTTGAGTGTATACACGTTATAGGTGCGCGGTGCAAAAGTTCTCACATTTCCAAATGGTTGAAACGGGAGAGAGAGAGAGAGAGAGAGAGAGAGAGAGAGAGAGAGAGAGAGAGAGAGAGAGAGAGAGAGAGAGAGAGAGAGAGAGAGAGAGTTAGGATGATAAAATCGGAGGCAAGTCGCGCTAAAGGAAATAGAGACGCGAGGCAGCTGCAAGCTATAGGTGCGTTACCGGGGTAAGATGTAATTTTCAATACTCGAGTCTCTAGAGAGGACACGCGCATTGCCTACCTTCCGCCTGTATGAGAGAGAGAGAGAGAGAGAGAGCTTGAGAGCCACAATTTCGGGGTTTTACCGCGACCCGTCGACGTAAACTCTCTTCTCTTTCAAGCGCTCGCACGTTGTCCACTCGGCCGCTCTCCAAGCTATTGCTGTATGAATTACAGAAATTTGGGATATGGCTGACTTTGGGCCAGCACGAACTCTGCGTGAGTCTTCGAGAGCGAAAATGCACGAAGCAGGGTCGCTGTAATTGCCGTTCGACATGAAAAATCCGAAAGCTGGCGAACGTCAGGGGGCCGTCCGTCGGAAAGCCCATACCTATACGATCAGTCAGTCACTCGAGCCATCCACTTTACGCCAAAGATCTGCGAGCGATCCGCAGGCTTGCGTGACGAAACGAAGCCCCGACGCTCTTGCGTCGTGTCTCAGGAAAAGAGAAAAGCAGTAGCAGTCACTTTCGACTAGACAAAAGCGTATAGGGATCGAATCGAGTTTACCGATGGTAGCCCTGGGGACCCGGGCGCGCGCGAGAGAGACTCGCACTGATCTTTGCCTTTTGTCCTATCTGCCTTTCTCGCGTAACATACCTTTGCTACTCGGCGCACACGCCACACGCCCCGTTCCCCGGCCGCTCGCCTGCTCGTTGGATATTGAAGCTAAGGTGCATACGTGCAGCGTATCTTTGGCACAGGTTATATCCTCTCTAAGGAGGCTCGCTGCCTGGCTGCAAGAGGATACCGCGATATTCTCGTGCAGACTTGGTGCTGGTGTCGCTTGTGAAAAGCGAGAGATAGCGAACATTTTCAAGAGAAATCTTTATGTCAATGAGCACTTATACTCAGGAAGATCGCGGCTCTTGTATACGAATATAACCTTATCAATATAACCTTCCTCGACTTAAAATTATTACGCACGTACAATCTAAAGCATCTGTCGGAGAATTTTCATACCTGAAAAGGCAATTTTCAGGCAATAATCAGGATTCTTTGAATTTTACTGCTAGATATCACTGTCGCAAACGTTCATTTCTTAGAATATAGCGACACGACGTGGCTAACGGCATTACGACACACATCAAAAACATGGCAATCTTTCAGTGTGGTACATGCAAACATTATATTACATTACTATGTTAAATCTAGTACATAACCATTCATTTTCATCGATTCTCATTATCGAATCACTCACGTACAATCGCGCACCGATCCCCGAACCTCGTAAATTACTTGGAGAAATGCGATCGTCATCTAATTGGAATTCGATATCGTCACGGGTACATAACGAGCACCGTGAACTTTTTTTACCTCCCTTCGTCAGCTTCGTCTTCCCTCTTCGACTTTCTTTTTCTTATTTTTTTTTATCCCGACCGTTCGCGCGTGAAAATTTTTATCTGATTTACGGGCTTGATGTTTGACGCTTGAGTTTCACTAACGCGCCACCAGGATTATTCATGAGAATTAAGCAAATTTAAATACATCGTGAAAGACAAATCATTGATAATTTAAAAATGCACAACTAAAAAAAAATTACAATAAATATCGACACGTGAAAGCCTTTCAAAAGCCGAAATATTTAATGAAGTGCAAGTAGTCGCAGTAGTAGCCAAAAAGCCACTAAACATACTACAAGCGACGATCGACCGATCAAATCTCTGTTGCTCTCGGGAAAGCTCGTGAATAAGCCAACGAGCGGAGTGTGCTCGGGCGAGATACGTCTACTCAGACGAACTACTCAGGCGAATTAGAAGACGAGGATGAGGCGAACCGCAGCATGCAAGCCCTGCGCGCGCTAAGTAACGTCGGAGAATCCTCGTGGTGCATATATACCAACTACCACTAGCATCCCATGAGACATCAACGGAGCCGAGGCTCGCGCAAGCTTTCGGAAATCTCGGCGCGAAGACGTTGTGTGCGACGTTTTGAGGAATTAGCCGCACGGATACAAAGAAACGGGATAAAAAAAAAAGAGCGAGATACGCTGCGCAGATACAGTCGCGAGCGAGCGCGAGCGACGCTTTCGTCCCATGAGGTCTGACGGTGTAATTAAGCGAGTGCACCCTCGCACACGTCTGCGTGCGCCCGCCGCCGAAGCCCTCTATCCGTCCCTTTTCATTCGGATGAGTCGTGCCAGATGTAAAGCAAAAGAGCTCGTCGCCTACAGCTTGCTTGCGACGATACTTGCAGCGGTGTCGAAAGGTGACAGACAGAACAAGAAACGAGGCTATGTGGTATAGCGTCAAAGGATGTGGAGGTACCATGTTATTTCTGCGATTTTCATGATGATATTGCACAGTACGACAAGCTTTGCGCACTTCTGTAATTCGAACGCAGTAGATTTTTTTTTTCATAACGTATTTTCTTTATCAAGAACTCGTATCGTCGACTGACTTTTCTAGTTGGGTGTTGGTTTATCGGAACGAGAAGAACGTATTTCTTGTATAATTGTAGATTCATTTGTGTGAGTCAGTTGAACTAACATTGATCTTAAGCGAAATTAAAAAATGACATAATATTATACAAATTGTTATAGTTTAAATTACAGCAGTAAACGGAAATGTAAAAGGGCCATGTCACTAGCACCCGTCGAAAGTGAAACATACGAACAATACAAAAATGCAGTTCTATTAGTCGAAATAAAATTGCCTAAGCAGTGATTTCGTAATTTCAACGCGACTAGTTTTTAGAAAGGTTGCAGCAAAATCAATGTCTCCATCTAGTGAAAAATAACAAAACAGAGCAAAACGTGTAAAAAAATAAAACGAAAACTTTGAACAAGAAATAAAAACGCGAAAAAGAAGAGAAACGCATCCACGTTGGTGTAGTCGTTGCTCGTCAATCGATCAAGCTGCAGCGGGCGGCGCAGGGCTGACACCTCCCGGGCCGTATCTACTTGCGCGCGCATTGCAGTTCCCAGGAGGACCGCCCAGCAGCTCTCACGGCTTTATTCGTCGAATCGGCGCTTTTCCCTCCTCGCGACAACGAAGACGGCGACGACGATCGCTTTCTTAAATTATCGCGGGAGACCACCGCGTTAGCAGTTTTCGATTTCAACCGTAATCGGCACGTTTCGCCGCGCGAGCGCTCGTCATTGGCAACGATAATGAGATAATTTCGAGAGAGAGAGACGACAAACTTTACCGATGAAGAGTTTGGCTTCCAACAACTTTAGTCTTCGGAGAACTTTGAAATTGGTAATTAAAAAGTCTAACACAACGAAACAGAAGCAATGAAAACTGCTATGCCTCAAAGTGGCTACTTGGTCTAACAAGCCAATTTACGAATCTGGCGAAACATTTGTCAGAGAGCGGAGAGCGACAGCCGATGGGTACGATCAATCGTCGTATTTTTTGCGCGGCGTCAATGAGGCAGCGGCAGCTAGCATGCGGCTACGTCATCTTGCGCCGGTACGCGCGTATGGTAATGGAGGGCCAATCATGCGGTAACTAGTCGCCCAGGGGATAGTCGCTGCCAGTGCGCTAGCGTGGTCAGCCCGTCAATGTGTCACTTACGTTAGCCGCATACACGCGTACGCGCGAGCCACGCCGATCCCTCGGTGCACATCTCGGGCATAATTCCGACTCGGAAACGCGACCTGACAGCCAATCGCTAATGGCCGTACACTCAGATTCGCGAAAGCACTGCGCACCGCTTCCTCCCTCTCGCTTCTTTTAGTTCATTTTTTTTTTTTTTTTTTTTTCACTCGATGCAATAAGCCCTCCCATGAATTATTTCCAGGTGCAACGCGAGCTTTTATCCAAAACGTATTTATATTTCGAGTGTGCGCGCTTGCGTTAACAACTTCGTTGATTATTTACGAGATATTAAATAAGAGATGCGCGTACGCATTGATTGACTGCGATATCTTCTCTTTCTTTTGTGCCAGAACTGTTTTAATTCGACCCGATGTGCCGAGTACATTTTGCCGATTGATATTTGATGAGGCAACTGCAAGTGAAAAATTCAGGTGCACTTCCATATGAATTTGCTGTACAATTTTCAACCATCTTGATGGGGCAAAACTCACGAGACCGGCGGATTGAAAGCGCCGCGTATATTTTGTCATCCATTCCTCCGCCTCTTACCCTCAAAATCGTCATCTATCGACGCTCGAAGTTCGGGAGACACATCATGCGATAGAAAACTCACCAGCGTCCATTTTCCCAAGCGTCCGATCGTAGCCTCCAACAGGGGGGTGCGGCGACGACGACGAGAGAGAAGGCCGCTCCAAGTTTGGGCCAACTCGAATTAAAGTTAGCCAAGTGCCGACGACGAAAAGTAGTTTAGCGGTATACGGACGCAACACGACACGGCAGCGCGAGATACATATGTGCCTGGGAAGAAACAAAATAAAAGAGAATGACTTCGAAGAAGATCGGCAACTGAACTTGACGAAGGTTCTCTCGCGGTTGACTCGTAGGAGCTGGGTATACGATCCATGGAAAAAAAGAGCTTTGACTTCACAGTTGGCTTAGAGACACAGCTTTTGTCGATTACACAACAAAAATCGAATCAATAACTTCCTCTCGACTCTTCAAACTTCTCTATCGAAAGTCTTATAAACGATATGAATAAGATGGCGATCGCTTGAGCATCGAGAAGCTTGCACGTGGTGTAAGAGCTCAGCAATGTACCAACGAGAAAGCAAAAAAGAGCAGTGCAGATAGAAGGCGCACGAAAGACGAATAGCCCGATATAGAAAAGAATAAAAAGAGAGAAGCGACAAACAGGGCGATAAATAACTGCAGGATGAAAAAGGGGGAGGGGGCGCTCTCTCTCTCTCTCTTTGCACCCCCGTGGGGCTCCTAAACCTAGACGACGATGCTTCCATCTTCTCTCGCTTTCGTTCGCTAAACCCCCCACTCCCTGACCATGTGAACTTCATGCGTGCGTATGTGTTGCTAAGTGCACAGCAGCCCAACCCCGGCAATTATTTCCTCTCGTGCTCGCGTGCAACGCCAAATGTTTTATTGCGCGGGTCGACTGCCACCACCACTGCTGCTGCTGCTGCTGCTGCTGCTGCTGCTGTTGCTGCTCGTACGTAACAGGAGAGACTGGTCATTCGGGAAGTGAGGGAGATGCTCTTGTTCTTCAAACTTTCAAGCTGGTGAACATTTGTGGCCTGTTGAGTGAGATAAATTAATCGGCACAGTAAAATATTTACTGCGTCGAAACTGCACTCAAGCTACTAGCTCAAATTGATATCTCCTTCGTTCAACATTTTGCATCCCCCAATTTCACAATCGAACAATCCTGTAATGAAAATGCCATCGAGGAAAGGAAGAAAAAAATGACGACAATGCGAGTATGTGACTGGAGACGATGGAAGTGACGAGATAGGTATGTCTATCTCACCCCTCGCCAACAGAGAGCTGCGGGATATGAGGTCGCCCGACGCGAGCGAGCTGCGACTAATTTCGTAATCCAGACTCACGCTACGTACTAATTGCTCACTAAAGCATGGCGGATCCAATCTTCTCGTCGATGCGCGCAGACACAATTCTCCGTGACGTGATTCCGACAGCCACATGCCTGCGCATAGAAAAAGCTCTTGATCGGCTTCCAAAGAGCATCAAATGCTATTTAAATAATTATCTACAAACCATTAAAATTACTGGAATTTAGCAAAATTTAATTAATAAAATTTAGCAGATATAACGCATCGAGTAAAACTCAATAAAGCCCGCAACTCATCTCGTCTGTTTCCCAATAAATAGATCATTAGCTGGTGAATAATTCGGCAGCTCGTTGCCTCAGTGCGAGGGCAAACGATTATTGCGCGAGGCACGCGAGATTGCGTTGGAAAATTTGCAGCGTGCAATGGCTCGCAAATTGACCGTTAATTAATTAAAAATGAAGAGAGACGCACGTACCAGCCCCTCGTCGTCGTCCTCGTCGTTGTCGTCGTCGTCGTCAGCCCTTCAGTCTTCTGGTAATCGGGTTAAATTAAACTCGGTTAGCGTGTATCTCGCTTGGGCGCGTGTATAGTTAGCGACTTGTTATGTGCGAAATCAGGCGCACGCGCTCTCGCATAAATAGCTAAGTCGGTATATATACCCTCGTGACACGCGCTCGCACACCGTACGCTGATGCTACACATTTAGTGGTGGCTCATCGAATTATGACTTCTTAATAAATCAATTGGATTTCGTTTTTCTCTTTAAAATTGTAATTTTCTTCATCTGTAAATGTAATAATAACGACGGATCAAACGGAAATAGGATCTATAATTTGACATACAAAATACAAACGAAACATTGATCAAGATCTGAAAGCTTACAACGCTAAGCACAATATCTAAACTGCAAAAGATACTACTGAAAATTAAATTCACTAAAATAAAAAAGATGGGTTATCATCAAAATTCGCGTTCGCGAGAGTTAACGTCTCGTTAATCGCCAAGGGACCGAATAACAGAAAATCACGAGGTCGTATCGATTTTTAAATTGCGTAATAAATAAAATTAGTAGCGACGAGAAGGGTGACTGTCGGCGTGCGCGCACCGGCCTCCTGAGGGGCTGCGAGCAAGTCCTAACTTAATCCGAAGAAGAGAGAGAGAGCGAGAGAGAGAGAGAGAGAGAGAGAGAGAGAGAGAGAGAGAGACTGAGGGCAACTTTTGGTCCATAGCTTAATAAAACTGTCTCAATTTTTGCCTCATTACCAAGCTACGCCTACTGATTTTCTTATTTGATTCGAACGAGTTTTTTATTATTGTCATTTTTGCGGCTTGAAAAACTAAAAATTCCAATTCATTTATATCTTTTGAAAGCAAATTGAAAATAATAATTTTTAATAATAATAAATTTTAATAAACTTTAGAATTAGTAAAAATATCATTCGGTCAATAAAAAAGAATCAGTGGGAACTTGCATTTTCGACAAATCGTTGCTGGCGGAATAGTACTGTAACTAGCTCTCAAGTTTCCTTTAGCGCCACAATCGAAGTTTTTGAATTTCCCGAACTCGATTAGTTGATCATAATGAGCTCCTAACTATGCCTATGATGGTGCCGGATCATAACCAAAGATAAGTTGAACAATTGACTTCAAGAAGACATCATTTTTAATTATTCAATAAAAGTAATCTTATATTTATAAATATATAAATTTTGTCAATAACTCTTACTTCAGCGTGGGTAAAATTGTAGTCAATGTAAGGAAAAATATATGACAAACAAATATTTATTAAAGCAAATTAGCTAGAAAAGTATTTTGTAATACATTGAAGTTTAAAATCTCGGTGGTAAATCTCACCGTTTTTTAAATGAAATTAAAAATCAAAATATATATTTAACTTATTTTTATTGAATTTGCGAAAAAATATGCGTACTACAAACATTATTTTTATTTTCATCATAATATTATTACTTTCTGAAGCCATTATGAAATAAACAATTGTTAAATAACCCGCATATGCAATTATTCAAAATTGTACAAAACACGTATTTCTTATAAATGCCATTTATTTATATCAATAATTAACTTCAGTCTCTGTCTAACTCTTTCCATGAATATATCGAAAAGTCTTATTAAATATATTCTTATCGATGCTCAAATATTCGATTTCGATATTAAATCGGAATCGCATTTCAATTTCAAATAAAAGTCTCGTGTAATACTTAAAGTTTGTAACGAAGAAGTTATATAAGAAAAGCTAAATTTTAAATACTAATGTACCCATTAAAAATGTATAGCAGTCGATACTAAAAATGACTATAATTATGAATATGAATACCTCATGCTTAAATTATTTAATAATATACTACTTATCGCATTTCTCATCATTAATAATAGAAATAACATTGGAATAAATTTTAGAGCGTCGATTCTATAAGAAAAATCTATGTGATTAAAATAAATATATGGTACTTTATAATACCAAGTTTTCGATCGGAGATTGTTATATAAGCGTTTCACATCGTAAAAAATAAATATATATATAAAAAATAAATTATTGTTCTAATGTTTTGTATTTATAAATATAAACTCAACAATTGGATCAGCAATATTATCATTTTCTCCCCATAAGAGTAACGGGAACTTGTATTTTTGTCAAGTTGTACTCTGGTGGAAATATACTTTTATATGCCTTCAAATTTCCTATAATTCCGTGATCGAAGTATCAAAATTTTCCCGAATTTATCGACTGGCCGTAATGAGTTGTTACCTTTGCAGCTATTGGTGCTAAATCATGATCCCAACTTATAGGAAGTAGAGAATTTAAAAATAAGCACAGATTATTAAGAACGCGGAAAATACTTACGTAATCTATTTGCGCATAATCAAATCGGACACCAAGAAAAACAAAAAACCATCAAAACTTCTTTTGGAATTCAGTCAAACTGCAGATGTATTTGATCAGAAATTCTCGAAAAATATCTTGTCGGAAAAGTTCTTTGTATATGATACGAGTAAAAATGTAAATTATAGTTAAAACAATGCAATTATTTACTAGAGATAAATAAAAACATACAACAATAAATTAACTTGAATAGTTAATGTCAGAAAAAAAAATTTCCTCACTTTTATAATACCATAATTAAAAATAATATACGACTTACGTCATACAATGGTGTGAAAGGAGCTAGAAAATGAAGATGACCTTTTATATGACTCATAAAAGCTGTAGGTGCAAAACAAAAGATAATTTTTATTTTCGATGCGATGCCAGGTCGTTCAGTACCGCAGTAATAAGCGCTGCAGTATTTCCTATTGAATGACCAACGACGAAAATATCACCGCTATGTATTTTAGATATGTAGATAATCTCAGCGGGAATATAGTACATTCCCATTTCATGAAAACTAAACATTTATTTATAATTTCATGAATCAATAGACATAATTTTGCAAAGTAAAACATCTTTTTCTCAAGTAAAGTCCCAGAAAGTGTACTCGGATGAAGTATATTTTACACGGCACCTTGAGTAGCACCTCTATCATTTGCTAGCCAGACATCGTAACCTTCATCAGCAAGAAGAAATGCTGCACAGGCACAAATTAATTGTTTATTTTTTAGTCTTGAATATTTATAGTTTTTTTTCTTATATATTAATGTTACCTACCGAATCCTACATTTTTATCGATAAAAATCCAATCAAACGACGTTCCAGAATATCCGTGATGTACAAACACGACTGGAGCACCTGCTGGACCTATAATTCTATTCATCATTAGCAAGTACTCATCTTCTGTCAGAATCAAATGATCTTCGGCTGGATAACCTTCTGCTGTTATAAGCTCAAACTAATATATTTAATAAATTAAATGGCGTGGAAATATAACATATATTTATTATTCTATAAGACTTTTACGGGAGTTGTGAGATTCTTATATTTTCCCTTAATACCGGTGATACATTTCGATATTGATTTATTTCCTCTAATAGTGCCATTATATCCAAAAAAAATTACCAACTTTGAAAGACAAAGAGATATAAACCATGATAACTACTTTACGAGACGTATTTCCATATTAATAAACATGGCTTGAATACATGGTTTCGTCTAGTAATCTATTGTGTCAATATCCAATAGTCATAGCAATATATTTAAATTGAAATAATTATAACGTAATAATCGCGAATACTAAGTTATTTAAAAAATGGAAAAACAACTTTTGAAACATTGTGTTATCATGTTATAATTCATATTTGAACATATTATCAAAAAACTTAAGTTTACCATAATAGTCATGTTGAAAATTTTCGCATATAAAATGCATAATTTAGATTTTTAGTAGAAAAATAGATTTAAAGAATAAAAAAAAGCCATAAAGGTGAAGGAACTGACTCGCCTAAACGCATAAGGACAGTCTCGCGCTCAGTTGATAAAGAAATAAAGACTCGAGAAAGTTGGCTGCTACCGTTCGGAGGGTCTCCCGAGAGGCCTTATGACTTAAAGTCTCCTTACTCCGTTAATTCCGAACATTAACAAAAGTCTCGCTAAAACTCGCCAGCGCAACTTTGGCCAAGTTCTCTTGGGGACGCGGGCGCGGCACTTGTTAATGAAAAAAATACAATAAAAGTCTAATCGGGAGATTTTCGCGTGACTGAAAGTTTTCTTTTCTTTTTTTATAACTTGGCGATTGTTAATTTTTGTCCCGACTTTTATTCTCGGAGATTTTTTTTGTAACCTTTTGTTGTTGCTTTACATTTCAAATGAACTAGAGATTCGTTAGTATAATTTTATGAGGGAAGCTATTCGTACAAACTGAAAGAAAATAAATATTATGAATAAATTTTGACATGTTAAATGTGCTTGATACTTTTTCATATAGCAAGAAAACGCTGTTGTTAACTTAGGCACTTTTAGTCAGATGAAAATGAATGAAATATTAATCGTTTTGAATTTTATTTTAAAGAGTATTTTCCATTAAAACTTATACCTATGCAGTTATAATGAATTCCTCGCAAAATTGGCTTAAAAAACAGAAACATTTTACAACTTTTATTTATTTATTATTTTGGTAATTTTTAATAGCATTTATAAGCTCTTTATATACTAATTCTGGTGCTTGTGTTCCATATATATAATCTATATGATTAAATTTTGGATCTTTTATTTTATGGTAGAGTATTTTATTTGGTATCACATCGTACAAACGTTGAACATCCTGAAACATTCTTATAAAATTATCATTCTCTAAAATTTTTAATGATTAGAATGAAATAATTATCAATATTACCTGAGGACTCGAGTAGTAATCGTTTTCAGCCCAGAAAAAACCAATTGGAACTTGTAGTTTGGATAAGTCATATTCGGGTGGTATCAAGTCCAGATACTTTTTTAAATTACCTATAATACCGTAATTATATTCTCGGAATTTTTTGGAATCTATAATTTGAGCGTAATGAACAGCTGTTTTAAAAGATGATGGTGGTGATTGGAGTTCAAAAAGTAGAGGATAAAGAGTCTAAAAATGATTGTATGAGAATCAATAATTTAAGTTGACAAATGTAAATAAAATTACGTACATAATTGACTTGAGAGTAATTAAACCCAACAGCACTAAAAATAAAGAACAAGCAAACTCGCTTATTCACTAAAGATTTACCACAAAGTTCTTGCGTTAAAAGATTTTGTAAAAGACCAGGCTCGTTAATTTCTCCAGCTGATAGCTTCTTAATTAAGCTCTGAAAAATATAAATTATCTTAATACTAATATATTACGAAGTGTTTTCATTAAAAAACTTACTTGAACCGGATTGGCAAGTTTGGTTACCAATCGAGTAATACCCCTAACGTGATTCATGTAAGCTACTGGAGCCAAACTATACATCGCTTTGACTTTTGATGCAGTTTCAGGCTGTCTCACGCCCATAATGTAAAAGGAAGTTGTGCCCATTGAATGACCGACAAAGTATATGTCACTATCTATGATTTTTGAAATATAAGTTATTACGGCTGGTAAATCGTACATTCCAACTTCATGAAAACTGCAAATATTATATATCATAATTGATAATGAAAAATATCAAGAAAAAAATGTTAACATTCGAGTACCTGAAGTCCCAAAAACTATACTCAGATGAAGTGTAATTGACATGACATAATGAAAAAATTCCGCCTCTTGCATTAGGCAGCCAAACGTCGTATCCTTCCTTAGCTAATAAAAATGCTAAACAAAAACTAAATTATTTTAATGTTGTATAATGATACATATCTAAGATATGTATTACAAACGAGGTATTACCTAATCCTTTTTTTTTACCAAGAATGACCCAATCAAAAGAAGTGGCGGAATATCCATGCTGCAAAATTACAGCGGGAGCATTTTTAGGTCCAGGAATCCTATTTAGTGTCAATAAATATCCATCTTTAGTCAAAATTAAGTGATCCTCTGCTGGATAACCATTTTCTTGAATGAACTCGGACTAAAATTAATTCAATAGTTATTTTACACTTATACGTACAGTACTTATTGTAATAATTATTAAAAGAAACCATACCGGAGTCATATTCAAATCTGAATATTTACTTTTCTCACCATTGAGACAATCGGAAATAGCTTTATTGCCCGCAATAAGTCCATGATATCCATAGCAATTTATTTCTTTAAAGATAAGTATATCCGAAAGAAGTAAAATTATACTTGACATCGGCATTGTTCTTGTTTCTCATGGAATCTTTAATTGTAATACCTACAATTAATTCTATTAATCAAAAATATTTTTCTTTGTAAATTATTGATAAATGTCGCAATTTAATCGATAAATCGATAGATACTTCGAAAGTTTTCAAGACCATGATGCGATGCGAAAGATTTATTACTTCAGTTTGAGCACATAAATCAATAAAAAAATAAAAATTTTCACAATTTTACACGGGGCTGAAAAAACTAAATAGCCCAAGGCATTCAAACTCCTCAGTAAACAACAGGACGAAGTAAAAGTTATATCACCACGAAAACTTCCCAATATCAGTTAGCCGCGTACAAACTTGACTGTGTGTGTAGTAAGGGAGAGCAGAAAATAATGTTTGATCGCGCTGAAAATTAGAGAAGCGATCTGCGGACGGACGCAGCTATATCGCGCGCGATAACGAAGAACGAGAGATGGAAAGAGAGAGAAAGAGACCGAGTGAACCCAAGTCCCTTGGGAAGAGGTGTGCGAGCGCGTGCTTTTTTTGTCGCTACTCCTCCCCACGGCTCGGGAAAAATCATCTCGCTGCCATTTCGAAGCTCATCCTTCGGCGCTTCGTTTCAGTTTCGTTAGAGATAAATGTTGGGAAAGGGAAAGGTGGACGAGAATTTGCTGGTGTATAAAAGATTTTAGACGATAGAGTTGCAGCGTGTAAAATGTATTTATCTTTATCGTGCGATTACTTTAGAATTAAATTTTATTTTCATCTTATGGAAATTATTATAACAATTTTATAGTTTCAATATATATCTATTTTGAACATTTAGATTTCATATTTTCAAAATTTACGTCTTTAGTAAAATATTTCTATTACTTTAATTTTTTCGGAACGTTAATTTTAATTGTATCTCATTTTTTTTATTTATACCTATTTTTATCATACGTATCTAAGCTTAGAAATAGATGCAAAATCACTAAAAAATAAGATTAAACTACTCGCTTAAAGTTTATTTTTAAGCATAAATAACAAGAATTTACATAAAGTACCTAAACCATATTTTAGGTCAAGTGCCTAATAAAATAAAAAAATGCACTATCCACTTATCAATTTTATGTGATCGACTGTTCGAGAACTTGAACTTTTCATGTGAGACGATGAATTAAAACTGATTTCTTAGCTCCGAAGCGTATCATAGAAAAGTTAATGCCGGTAGTTATCTATGTGAAGGAAACCCAACCCACTCTAAAATGCATTCTACCTCGAGTAGGCGAATGGCGTTATGAGAGGGGGCACCTGTTTTACGGCTAACTTTCTTTTTTAATAAACATTGTATGTAACTTTAACAAATTTGATAACATTAATATTGTATTAATCATAAACTAGTGAAAGGCGTACCTTTCAAAGTATTAATAATAGAATCTAAATCGCTGGAAACCTGAGTATGGCTAGTTTAATTATAAAAATCTAGGAAAAGCGTCATATTTTCTTATCTATTTAACTGTATATGAAAGATTTAGTACCAATATTTCATATAACTGATGTAATATGCATTGAAAAATCTCTTACACAGTTGCCAAATAATAAATCAAAGTTAGTTATACTATGAATAATAATCAGATTCTAAAGTAGCTGTTCAAGTCACAATAACAATAACAACAAATAAAATGATATTGTAATACTAAAGGATATAAGTGAACTAGAATTCCAAGTCGAATGACAAATACACGCCATGCCTTTTACGTAATTTAGAAAGTAAATTAGTGGAAAGTAAAAAATTATTTGAACCTCGTGCCAAGGTTGAGCCTTTCTACAACTGTAATATAAGACATATATAATCATTTCACACAACCTGCGAGGTAAATATACTGCTATTCATTCTGATTTCAAATATCGAGCTGTCAAAAGTCATTAGAATTCTTATGTAAGCAGAGTACGAATAGGAAAGGAAATGTTTATTCAACTGCTATATTTCACAATTCTAAAGTTTTTTGCGTGGATACGCCGCTGTCAGTTAATGAGTGATAATATAAGTACGTCCACTTAACTCAACTATAAAATTACTATTCTATCAAAAGTAATAATAACACGGCATCGTTACGTGAGTCACTTAAAATAATTTTTTACACATAAAAGTGGCACAATAAAAATTCTACTTTTTTTTTCTCATGTATAACAATAATATTTTGAAGAAATTTGTTATTATAAATGATTTTCAATATTTTTGAGGACCGAAATTACTTTTGTATAAACTAATTCCGAAGCGTTTTTTGCGTGTACAAAATCCAAATGATTGAATCTTGAATAGTTTATTTTATGATATAACATTACCGTTGGTATTTTACTGTACAAATGTATAACATCCTACAAAATCAATGCAAATAAAAGAATTATTATAAAATTTAATTTACTTTTTCACGTAAAAAAAAAAATAAATGCAGTTAGAAAATTACCTCAGAGGTAGCCAAAAGATCATTTTCTGCCCAAATAAGACCGACGGGTGTTTGTATTCTTGATAACTCATAATCTGGAGGCGTAAAACTGTGATAGGACTTTAGGTTTCCTAAAAATCCATAATCGTATTGCCTGAATTTTCCAGAAACTATCAGCTGGGCATAATGAACTGCGATCTTAAAAGCCGATGGTACGAAGCCATGATGTACATTAAGTGGGACGATTTCCTTGAAAAATGTGAAAATAGCGTTACTTTTCAATTTGAAAACCCTACTTATACTCTACTTACATAATCAATCTGTGAAAAATCGATGCCAAAAACGGTAAAACGAAAGAAAAGACAAAGTTGTTCAGTCAACTGAGATAGAATACAGAACTTCTGCATGATATCTTTTAGTTTAGTTTGCTGGAATATTTCTCCTGCTAATGAATAATTAATTATTGGCTGCAATAAAACAATATTCCAAGTAAAAAAAATTAAAAAGTGATCTGCTACGAGTACGGGTACAATACTCACTTCAACTAGAGTTGCAAAAGGAGCAAAAAATGGAAGAATTCCTTTCGCGTGTCCTAGAAAGCCTACTGGTGCTAAGCCTATCAATATTTTAAATTTTGATGTTAATTCAGGTCTCTCTATAACCATGATATATGATATAGTTGCTCCCATAGAGTGGCCGATGTAATACATGTCAACGTGGTCTCTGATTTTTTCTATGTAATTTATTTCGGCAGGTAAATCGTACACGGCTATTTCATGGAAACTAAATGATCAAATGATATTTCTAGCAATAAAGTAAATCAAATCGTAAATTAAAGCAGTTATGTAGAAATATAACTATGTAATACCTAAAATTCCAAAAACTATATTCAGATGTAGTATATTTAACATGACATGCTGAATAAAGTCCACCTCTTGAATTACCAAGCCAAACATCATAGCCTTGATCAGCCAGCAAAAATGCTGTAAATATGATGATTAATGTTGTATACATTACCAAAATTATTTTAACATTTAATTTTACCTAATGCTCTATTTTTGCCAAGAACTATCCAATCGAAAGAAGTAGCCGGAAAACCATGATGCAAAAGTACTACGGAGGCATTCGGTGGACCTGGGATTCGATTTAATGTAAGAATATAACCATCTTTCGTCAATACAAAGTGGTCCTCAGCTGGGTATCCTTGATTTTTTATAAAATCATACTGAAAAACCATTTAAAATACATTCCACTCAAATTCATGATTTCAATAGTTGAAGCAAGGATATTTACCGGCGTTACGTCAAGTCCTGAAGATTTAGTCTTACCACCATTAATGCACTCTGAAATATTTTTATTTCCGGCTATTGGTCCATTGTAAGTGTCACAATGATCAGCTATTGTAAGAAAAATCGAAGAAACGTATAAAACAATAAGAAGGGACATGTTAGTTCGTTTAAACTAATATTTTTTGGTTGCTTTCCTTGTTGTCGAGTGATAAATAATTTGACAAATTGGCTTGGCCATAAAAATACTCTATCAAAAGTACGCTTGTAATTTACTATTTGAGATAGAAAGGTAATTTCATAAAAATAGAGCGTTTCATACTTTAAACTACTTATTTATCATTCTTGATAATAATAATGACAAAAATCAAGTTTTCACTACCTGACGTTAAACTTCAAAACTCGTATTTAATATAAAAATCATGTAACAGTAACACAGAATTATTTATCGCGGCCAAGATGTTAGAGCACCAAAGACCAACATCCGGTTGAGAATTCCACAAAAGGAAGAAATTACGCTCTCAAATCCCTGGCCAAAGATTGTACTACTGCAAGCGCACTCCGCACTGCGGCATAAGAGTTTTTGCAGATCTGCTTACAAATTCCCGCCGCGAAGGCAATCGCGTGTCTTGGCAGGCAGGCTGCCGGGTGGGCGGACAGACGGACGTCCGTTGGTTCACTCGCGAGGGCAATTACGCGAGCCGTTGGGGTGCAAGCCGCTGCGAGGAGAATCAAAACTAGAAGCGGGTGGCGCAACCAACACACACGCGCACACACACATACACACAACTTCGCTCAGCCGGAACCCACGTGCGCCCCGCGAGACCTCTCTGATCGGTAAGTGCGCAGGGTCGCACATTAGCGCCGATTTCGATTGGCTTTGCGATGCAAGCATGGAATTGTCAATGCCACAACCGCACTGCTCGCATTGCGCTGAGATTGTGCGCTCGAATTCCTCAGTTAGCGTTAATTCCAGATTTTCCTTCGTTGCGGTGGACTGCCCCCTTGGTAGATCTTGCCATTTGATAACAACTCGATGCTAGGTGTAAAATTTTCCGCCAAGGTTCTTTCGATTTCAAAATTACATTGAAATTCTAATTACAGCTAGAAGTTTGCAGCGTATAACAAAATTTGCGGAAGTAGTAATTCATTAAGCGCTGCGGCCGCAAGCTCATAATTATTGCATTCATCCGCGAGATGAAACGCTGGGAAACGTTGAGGGCACCTGGCGTCCGGCCATGGTCCCAGAGGCTTAAGCGAGTTATGACGTCATAAATGTTTCCAGTCCGATCGCAGATTGAAGGCGGTACAAGCGTGTTTGCCATGGCAAAGCCGAAGAGCTTCACAGCCCGGGATTCCGATATATGAAAATAACCTACCAACATTTGAATTATACATATATATATATGTATACATCATTTGTGTGCGAGCTTCGTGCGAGAGATTTCTTTTTTCCACTCACAGGTGGAACCGTAATACTGCTATTGGGACTTTCGCCGTAAAATATTATCAAGCGATGGAATTATTTACTTTCGAGTATTTCTTGAGGAATATTACAATTTATTGAAGTGTGTCCAGTGTAACAACATCGATCTGACGCTCTGCTAAGCAAGCCAATAGATTTGCGCAAAATCATTCAACGAAAATCTATGAAAAAACATTGCCTGCGTTATGCCCCAACGAAGCCTATAAACGCCGTGACATCCGCGAAAGCTTCTCGAAGAAACTCGTTCGTCGACGTTAGATCGTAACTATATAGAGGGCTCGGCGACAGCGTCCCTTAGCGCGCGCGAGGAAAGCTTTTTCAGAGCGAGCGGGCGACGAGACACGTAGCATTAGCGTGGAAGGGAGGACAGACGTGAGTGTGACGCGCGCAAACGCGATGTGATGCGAGTAACTGAGTGGCTAATTGAATGAAGCTGGCGCGTCTCTCAGGAGCGCCAATCTCGACGTGTCACACACTTGTCAGAATTTGCGCGGGAGAGAGCGCGGCGCGCGATTTGTCGACGTGGCACACGCCAGCTCGCGCTACCTGCCCGCCTACGTGCCGTGGCGCCCGCAGGATTTCGTTTTCGGCGCCTGCGAATTATTCATTGTTTGTGCTGGGCGCTGTTCTAATTCGCTGAGAACGCGTGTCGCTGGCGGTGGGCGCGGATGATTTATATTCCCTTTCGTTCGCGGGCCAGTGGCGTAGCGTAATCGCTTTCGTATCTCACGTTGGCTCAGCTGACAAATGCAATTGAGAGATGCATACGTCGCCGATGCCATTAATAATCTATTGCCGCGAGGCGCATCGTTTATCACAGAGCTTTCGGGCATTGATTGGTCATGTCGAATTAAGTTCGAGGTATGGCTTTTTCGCTTGGAAAATTCATCTATCGACCCGAGGGTAGCCCTTACTTATGTTCAAACTTTTTTTCATTTAATATTCTAAAGTGGTTTCGTCGTTCAGTACCGAGTAAGCAAGACTATGATTGATAAAGGACTTCAGAATCATTTTCCTTGTTTCATAAAACAAATGGACTAAAGGAGGCAAAGCAAAACATATTCAAAGAACGAACAGTCTTGGTGTAGAAGCATCACTTTAACAACGTGCAATCTTCCAAGTTGTCTGTTTATAAATTTTCTCAGGCACTTATCAAATGAATTCATTTCTGGACTTCAAGAGTCCATTTAATATTGCCTTTCGTAACAAAAAATTATGTCAACAACATTCTCGGAACGTCAAAAAGGTCCGAAAAATGAAGAAACAATTGGCCATCGCGTAAATCTCTCCGTGAACAGTCGGTATCAATTGGAAACACCGCCAAAGTATACATAACGATGCAAAAATGACGAAGCCGCGCCCGCGAAAGAAGCGCAAGAAAAGGCAGAGTAAGTACACAGCCGCGAAGTAGTCGTAGGGAAAAAAGACAATGTATACCCGCTCTGCCTCTAGAAAAAAGTGTAAAACAGACATCGCCGGAGTGGAAGATAAAAAGGTGTGCGGGAGAGAGTGAGAGAGAGAGTCGCTGGGTTGGAGGAGGGAGGCTTATATGAATGTTAAAATAAGTTTGAAATTGTCGAGGACAAGTTCAGCCCCGTGGGAGTCGACCCGGCCGAGTAATTCCGCCGCCAGTTTCTGGCCCTTCGGCAGCCAAGCAGCAGCAAGAAGAACCGAGCGAGCCTCATCTCTCTCCCTCGCACTCTCGCTCGCTTGTGTTATCTGTCTCTGATACTTTCACCACGCGCCACACGCGCGCGCCATGCTCTCCGATCATCAACGCTGTTTGCATCTGTTTATCCGCGCTGCCGCAACTCCGCGGTTTGCATAAATTTTCCGAGCGACTTTTCGCGTGAGCTGGCAACTTTGATTCCCCCCCCCCCCCCCTCCTGCTCCGACTCCACACATACACACGCACAGTTGCACTAATCGCTTTACAAAACGAACGTTTCGTTGATCAATCGTGTTATCTCAATATTGTCGTCGGACCCAAGCCATTCGCGAACGCTTGACAGCAGCATATTTACGAAAACTCGCCCATCCGAAAATTAAGACGGCCAAGGCAGAGAGGCAAGGTCGCGCGATAAGGGCGTGCGAGCATAAGGGCGACGGCGTTCGCCGAGATTTACATAAGATTATGCACGCGGGATAAGGGATTGAAGAAAGTGACAAGCCGAGTGCGAGAAGAGTAGCAGACTCTCCTGGGTGCCCTCGTCTTCGGTTGATAATTAGAATGAAAATCCCGCGCGTAACTCATTTCGAGGGATGTCGCTCGACTGGCGCGTCTATATATTCGCTAGTTGCATTTCCATATGATTTCTCAGAGTTTCTGAATTTCCACTGTAGCGTCTGGTTTGATTTACTTTGTTTTCGAGTTCGCAGACCGCAATTGTGGTTTTCGTAGTGGAGCATTTGTTTGATAATTCGAAAAAACTTTTATATATATGTCCTTAATAAATGACATAAGCGAGCGGTCCATGGCGAAAAAAAAGGAGATAGCGTCGATCATTTGGTTTCCTTTGTCGAATGAAACACATAATCAACGTAGTTACAGGTTTATTCCTGCGATAATGCTGTCAACGTATTCGGCATGGTACGAAAGCTCTCATCTCCATGTCCCCTGTACACGTAACACTAATTTTAAGCAACGATAAAGAATCCCAAACCAGCGTAAACTTATCTAAAATGATTTTCCCTCGTAAAAGCCGAGCGAGCGTACATCCCCCTTGGCGTTTATCTCACCGCGTGCAATTTACTTTCAAGCAAGTTGTTAAATCTCCGAAGCGTCGAATTATGCGTTTGGTATTCATAGTCTACTGGCGAAAATTGCCTCGGAGCGCGGGACAAAGGTTTACAGGAGATCGTAAAACTAAGTCGAACACCTAACAGTCTGATATTTATTTGGGCCCGCCCGCGAAAATATTCTCTTCTTCCTGAAGGATATGTATAGATGTCCGACACGTGCTGCCATCTTTTCTCGCGTGCTGCGTTGGTGAAAGTATAATATTCCGAGCGTTGGCGCACGCAGGACATCGACGAGTTTATCGTGGTAGGATCATGAACTATATCGTCGACAGGTAAGTCGGTAAGTGACCGTTTATGATACACGGAGTAGTTGAATTTTAGTGGCATTGTTGACCGGTAGAGTGTCGGTATATTATTGATCGTTTGCACCCTCTTCTAATTATTTAAATTCATTTTCTTCTCTTTACAATGCAACTTAATTTTTTTCAAAAATTAGATGGTTACTGATTAATCAGCTTTTTTAGCAAACATTTACGAGCTCAATTGCTTTATTTGATGAATCGTTGTATGGTGATTACGAACGCGAATGTATGAACAGATATATTCAGAGCATACAAATTGTTTTGTCACATGTAAATTGCTGAATTACTCTCGTTTGTAAATTCCAAGAAGTGAAATTCTTGTTCGGTTTATGATCTATCTCATTTCTCCAATAGGATGTTAGCGGCCTTTAGAAAAACGAATTTGCTGAAGACCGCATTAGAAATTGGCAATCTGTCGTCGGTTAACCTATTGCACAAAAGTCACGTCGCTAACAACAAGGGAAGCTGCGGTTGCGAGCCTCCGAAAGTCGCAGTGGTACGTCAAAGCATTGCAATTATTGTTTACGAAAGATAGCTTTTAATTTTGCAAAGGAAATCCCGTCAACGCCATTTCCAATTTGTAAGCTACGATCCATAAGCCACGTCTCGAATAACGGGGCGCGTTACTTTGGGCGCGTGATTGCGGCGATATTGCGAAATGCGAGAAATCACGCGCCACAGTGCGCCCCACTCGAATTGAAGCTGCGCGCCCGCGTAACGCCGCGCGAGAAGGCTGCGCGGATCGATTGTTGGCTGATTTCTCTCGCGCGCCACGAGCCGCCGAGGCTTGTTATTTACAGATGTACGGCATCTAGAATATTGCGCGCCAGCCGGAAGCACTCGGTCTCGCGTGCGCGATTGCGTTACGCGCTTTGGAAAAATGGGAAATCGGCGAATTAGCTTGACGACTCCGTCGAGATCGAGCAGTCGCGAACCTTGACGCGACGACTTACTTATCCAAATTTTTCAGATAGTATGCGGTTGCGGGGCACTAGACGGCACGGAAATCTCGGAGACGATCTCCGCAGCCATCCACCTCAGCGGCAAGAATTTGCAGCCGCGCTTTTACGCTCCCGACCTCGATATCTGCGGCACGGTGAATCACCTGACAAAAGATCCCGACGAGAGTGGCCAGCCTCGTAACGGGCTGATCGAAGGCGCACGACTCGCGCGCGCCGCCATCAAGCCACTCTGCGAGTGTAAAGCTTGCGATAATGCTGCCTTGATTATCCCCGGTGGTTTTGGAGTCGCTCGTACCTTGTAACACTGTCTACGCTAAAAATGCGCGTAGTCACGAAACGGCCATTTAATGAGTAAATGTCCCTTCCGTAGAAGCGATTTCGCCTCGAAAGGCTGCGAGTGTGTAGTGCTGCCGGAAGTTGAGAGCATCATCAAGGACTTCAATTGCGACAAGAAGCCGATCGGTGCAATGTGCATCGCCTCCGTTATCATCGCCAAAGTGCTTCAAGGAGTGAAAGTCACACTGGGAATGGATTGTAAGATTTATTTTATCTGATCGTTCATTTCCCGATCGCGACTGCTCTTATTCCTCGTGCGGTGCATCTACATATACTCGTATATAGTTTGCTTGCCGCAGTTCGTTACCGTAGCTCGTTGGATAATCCTCACGGCAGAGCTGCTTTTGCATATTATTGCTGGTTTCTTTTGAGAGAGGGGAAAGATAGAAATCTGCTTTTCTGCTTTTCTCCTTTTCTCCTTCGGTCGTACAATGCAATGCTTAATTTATAGCTCGACGAAAAAACAGAGGGAGGAACAACGAAACTACCAATGATAAGGCCTTTTACGTTAACCTCGCAAGTACAACCTTCTTAATGAATTTCTCATTGCAGCAGCTCATTGGTTATAATGATGGCACGAATGAAAGAAAAAATTAATAATATTATTTAAAAGTCTTTTATTTACAAAATTACCATTTAGAAATTAAAGTATACAATAAGATATTCTCGCGATTTTCTACCTTCACAAATACGATAATCATTCGAAAAAATGATTTTTCAGGTCCAAGAGACAAATGGGCTTATGCAGAAGCCATCGAAAAGGTCAGACAAATGGGAGCAAATGTGGAGCTGAAAGACGTCAAAGGCGTCACTCATTGCAAGCAGTTCAACGTCTACAGTACTCCCGCGTGGATGGATACACAAGCGAGTTATGCCGATATTCACGAAGGCATTGGCAGCATGATTACAGGCTTGAGTCAGTGTATTAAATGAGCAACGTTTGGTAATTTCTTTTTAATCTTTAAACATTGTTGATCGATAATGACATTAGACGAAAGACACTGTTTTCGGTTTACAGGATTGGAAAATCACTCGAAGAGAAAAAGAAATAGTCTTATAGAAGGAATATACATATACCTACGTGTAATAATACATTTTTTATTCGTTTTTTGTCTCGGCACCGCCACTGTTAAAGGGCAATGGTTTTACAAGTATAATATAGTCGTTTTATAAATTTTTTTGTAATACGTTTTTTCTTTTTCCAATGCATGGATAGAATCTACTTTTTCTATATCGCTATAATAGTCAACAACAAATGATATAACAATACGCACACAAGATCCACGGTGAAGTAGAGGTTAGTTGGAGAAAAAACTCGTTTTTTATCGATTGTTAACTCGCTTCATGTATTTGCGTTTAAGAAAAAAAACTTTCCGTAATGAGTAGGTTTAAAAGTTATGAGCATTTACACAGAGTGTAAAACCAGATGCATTGAAACGTTTGTTCATTTACGCTCTAGTATGCACTTTGCCGTAAGATCTTGTCTCCCCATGAAGGTCAGTCGTAACGGTGGAATTCCAAGGGCAACTTTATACTCGCTTGGAGTACCATCGCAAGTCGTTCGGTGGTTTTTTTTTCTTGCTTTTACTACATTTTTTTTCTTACCCTTTTTTTCGATGCTTTATAATGAATTTTTAGACAGGAAACGAATTATTATTTATTGTTTGCTTAAATTCTAGTGACAGTCGCTGATTCGTATACGTAATGACGAATAATTTATTATTTTTTTTGTTTTATTGCCGTTACTTTTGCGTTGATCGACGGCACTACTTTTCTATTTTACTTTCCGGTTGTTTTTTGGAATACCACGTAATCAAGATATTTGTACGTCGTTTATGTAACTGCAAAATTTCTTTTCCTCTCATTTGAATGAAAATCGAATAATTTTCATCTAACTAATCAAGCGAGGTTTCACAAGTAAAAAAAAAATAGAAAAAAGAAGTGTCGTCGATGGTTACGATGCACGAAAAAAAGTGCTCTCATCGGAGCCGTTTGAAAAATGGATCGTTTGACGTATCTTTTTTATGTCACCGATCAGCATTTCATAATTTTCAGAGACGACTTTCCGTTTGTTTTTATAAGCTCTGTAGATCAAATCAATAATAAAAATTTGACTAGAATCTCATGTATTTTCATACGAGTTAGATTATACCTCGCTAACTCGCACGAAAAGAGCCGAATTCAATCAAATCTTTTTCCACTGAACAAAACCGTCTACAAAGAATCATCTTACTCTCTACTTGCGACCTACTTTAATTGATTTATCTAATTGTAAATGCAAAAAATGAATGGTGTTGATTATCCGAGGAGTGAAAAAATACTGAAAAGATTCGCATCTACATGTGTCAGTTCCATTTCTCAAACGCCGTGAAAAACACTTGGGAAAAGGGTTCGTCGAGCGACGGTGAAATGGTTTTGTTGATTCACGACGATAGCACGCATCGTCATTTTTTTTCTCTCACGATGAAACAAACGTCGTCTCCTTGCTGTTACGATGAACTCGTTCAACTGAGTGCGAGGAGCGGTTCGACTGTCATACGTGATTTACGCAATTTGTCCTCTTGATATTTCTTCATCTTGATGAGTTTGCGCTTGGCCTGACTTAATTTCTTCTGCGGTACTTCAGTGGTTGTCGTGGTGATAACGTCTCCCTCTTCCTCTTCCAACATTCTCAATGTCTCGAAGATATTTCTTGGTTGGTCAGGTGCTCTGGTGCCAGTGCTACTTCCATTCTTGGCTGCATACACCACGGACAAATGAGAGAAGCTGGATTTCGGTGGCGCAGTGATGTCGGCGAAGTCGCGGAAATTGGCGAAGAAGTCACCGGCACGAACTGGTTGAGGCTTCGGGTTCTTGTAATAGCTGGTCCTACCACGATGGTAGAACGGACTGAAAGCAGTTTCGTCGATACTATACTCGTCTTGTTCTTTATCTTCGGGATAGTATGTTCCGCCGCGAATGACGCCAAAGTTGCCGGAACCAAGAAGAGCCGGTTGCTGTTCCTTGTTCGAAGATGCTATGGCGTAAGGGCGATCGCGCTGGAAGTATCCCAAGAAGCGACTTGGCCTGTAACGTTGTTGCGACTGCTGTTGTTGATGCTCGGTGAACGGGAGTCTGTGATTACCGAAAAGCTCTGCAAACGACGGGAAGAAGTTCTGGCTGTCGGTCTCTAGGCTTTTTTCTTCGCTGTCAAGTTTGGTAGATTCGCTGGTGCTTTCGCTGGAAGTCACGTGGATCGAAGTCTGCACTGGACGCACTGCCACAATGGTCACACGAGCTGGCACCGACGACGGCTGCTCGTCCTCGACGGTGCGATGGTCGTCCGGATGCTCGGGAGCGGATTTTTGGGTGGCGTGTTGTTCCTGATTCTCGTGTCGGGCAGCGCTATGAGAACTTTCAGCACCGTCGGGCTCCATGTACATGTCCGAGTCGTCACCGTCGTCGTAAGCCTCTTCGGTTCCACCGGTCTCTGAGGCTGCTGCTACGGAGTCCTGGAAGCAGAATAGTTGCATTGACTACGCGACAACTCGGCGTGAGTACTACTTTGCTTTGAAAGCTCGCTTTGTCGCGCGCGATGTCGGGAAAACAGTCGAAACATTTTTAACGCGCGTTCCAGCGAAGCTTGCAACACGCCGAATGCCAGAACTGAGAGAACAAGATCAACGCGAAGCGAAAGGATTCGAGCCGTACAAATAGCGCCCGTCAGTTGTCTGCCCGGAGACTTATTTAGCACAGATTTTGACGTCTATATAACTTCCATACCTACGCACGCAATCTCGCGCGCACTACGCGATACGAACTTTTGACGCGCATTTAATCCAGTTAAAACGCTTACGTGAATCTAATCACGGAAACGTAAAGCAATCCAAGCAAATCCTCTCTCGGTGAAACTTGTGGCTCGTTATTGGCATACCGGCGCGCGACATCGTTCTCTCCGTCATTGGGGCCGTCAATTTCGAGGTCGCCGTCACGTGGATTCAAAAGCTTGGATGGAATTTTCACTACTGCACGGCAACACCGTGATCCCTCTCCCACCCGTTCTTTCTCATTTTTCTCGTTGGCCGTACGTACGAACACGCCCACGCAGACGATGCAAATCATTGCGACATTATTATACAGGCACGCCTTTAATGCATTGTTATACGAATATGCCGGGTCAACGACAGCAGCGCAGCCGCGCACGATCCCCTTGTGTATATTTAAATTGCTTGCACGGTGAAAGAGATAGAGCTTGCGAAATCAAGCCTTTCTATGCACATTACTGGTTTAAGAGGTTCAAGCCCTCTTATAGTTTTTTTTTCCTTTTTGCAACCTAATGGGTTGATTGACGGTGCGAGAGAACCAGAGAACCGCGCGTGTTATGTATTCGTGCCACGTGAAAAATTGTATCGTACCCAGAGGCAAAGATGGGCTGATTATCATTTTCGCTATTAAGTTGTTATGCTTCACTGATATGTGCAGAGCAGTATATGCGTGGAGGTATTTTGCACCCACTTGAGGTTGACGTTCAAATGAAATGTTTAGTCATTTTTATTATCGTCGATGAAGCTGTAATGTATAATACTACTTTCAAATTAAACCCATTTCAGAATTCGTCAGCTTACTTTTGTATGCTTTTCCTATTCAAACGACCCTGATCTAAATATCAACGTGCTCCGCTGTAAATAACGTTAGTTAGATCAATGAAAAATGAAGTAAAAAATTGGAAGCTCGTTATTGAACGGATTTTCTAGAAAATTAATCACATAGTATAACTTTCCTCGCGTGTTCAATGAAAATTATTTAGTTAAACAGTTAATATTTCCGATAGAATCGTTTGAGCACGCAGCTCTATGTGTTCCTAGGTTTCTTCCTGCTATATCGGTATAATTTCTCACGCAGCACCACTGTAAACTCACTCGCAACAGTTTTTCATTCGGTTCATTGCAGTGCACACGAGCCAAAGAAAATCAGATCGCTTGTATTATTATTATTTATGTGCATATGATTCTCAGGTTTCGCGTTCGCCGCGCGTTCTCTTATTTTAGAAAACGCGAGAACTATCAATGGCACACGCGCGCCAGGAAAGTTTTCAATATCAGCGACATCGACAAATTGTTATTTATCGCGGTTTTGCGTGCTAAAGCAATTCCGCGACGAGATTGATGGTTGCGACGACCACTGACACTGGCCGAGGGAGCGTTGCAAAGCTGCTTCTATTGCATTAGCCTTTGTGTGCAAACTCGCCGTCGACCGCCAATGTTTATGCAAGATGGAGAAAGAGAGAAAAAGATATATATATATATATATATATAGAGAGAGAGAGAGAGAGAGAGAGAGAGAGCTAGGCGTTGAGCAAATTTGAACTTGTGATAATTAAAAAGCGAAACAACATTGTATATTATAGGTCAATCAACGGCTATCGAAATGGAAGAAAAAGTCTTTTCGTGAAAATTAGAAAATTAATGCAGACAGGTACTGTTTAATTTATTTTTGACGACTGATAATTGCGGAAGTGTGCAATTCACACGAGCTTCAAGCATTCCAAGTACAAGATCGTAAGAAAACTGTAAAATTTGGTTTGTTTTTCTTTGAACTTTATAACCGTCGAAATGTCGGCTGGCAAATTCAATTTTCGACAAGAGCATACGTATATAAATTATTTTTTTGAAAAAACAAAACTGCGAAAAGCACGTAAACGTTTTGCATAAGAGATAACGTCAGAGCAAGCTAATCGCTCAGAAATCTAAGCCATAAAGGTTGAACGACTGCTATCGATGATGCAGATAAGTTCCTTTGTGAATCGATCGATCGATCGTTATCGCGATCTCCCGCGACTCACGAGGGATATGGAGCTATGATTTTATCGGTTTATCCCTTTGACTATCTATCTTATGCTCGCATTGTTCTTCGTTATTTAGAACTCAAGTTCTGATGGTGTATGCTGTTACATATTTTCTATTTGCACAAAATTCTTTTTTTTTAAGAAACCCCAATGAATGATCGGCACTGTATACCTCGTAACCAGTTCTCTCATGATTAGCAACAGGAGCTCCATCTGAAACAAAAGAAAATGTTTCGATTAAAAATGTATTTTTTTTTTGAATGCAAGTGTGAGAGTATCGGGATTATACAAGCTCTTACGATTTTTTTCTATTCTAAATTCTATTATTCTCTTTTCAGTTACAATAAATCATTATGGAATGAAATTATACAGTTTTTGTTTTATTTATCAAGAGTTGATTAGAAAAGTTTTACATAGCTGAGCCCTTCTATATTTTACATTATATATGTGCAATTACATATTACAATTTCAACCTCAAACACGACGCTCTAGAAAAATATTTAACATTTTAATATAAATTGTTATGTAAAAACGTAAAATTACGTAATCAAAATAATAAAAAGTACTCGTTTAGAAAATAACAATTACTTTTTTAATTTCAATACATTGATTTATATTGCCATGTTCATTTTGCATTAGATTTGATAGTTATAAGTTGAGATTTATCAAATGTTTGAAAAAAATGTTGCTACAGACTTGTCTTTACAAGCAGATAAAAAAATGTTGATGACTTTTAACACAAATTATATTATCGTTGATTGCAAATTTGTTGAAAGGAGCATACTTAGTCAGGCTCTAACTACACACACACAACACATATAATGTCCTAAGCTCTTGCGAGAATATGCATTTTCACGTAAGGGCTGTTTAAAACATCACACGAGTGGTTTTTAAAATTTTAAGTTCGGATCAAAAACATTTAATATAATGTTTTAATAATATAATCTTCATAGCTATTATATTGATCGTCGAATGCATATCCTTTTTGCATAAAATTGAAAAATATCCAAATGAATGATAAATGAATTTGACCGTTACGATTATTGATAAAAATTCACCATATAGTATATATTCAATAATCTCAACAATTTTGAATTCTCTGCTCGATCTTCTTGTTATTTCTCATCTGTAATAGCTAGTAAACCATTAATTGATATTGAATTTCACCCCAGAAAAAAATGATGAAAGATTACGTAAAGTCTTTATATAAAATATTGAAATAATTTTTTTCATTTGTCAAAGAATTTGTTTTTAATTTTAAAAACCATCTCGTGCTGTTTCAAAATTAGCGATGTACTTGGAGAGAAGTTAGCAGAAGCATTAAACAACAGCTACGAGAGCTCCCAGTATGCAAACATACACGTGTATGCGAAGGTCCATCGACACATACTGCGCGTAAATTATTATTACGAAAGTGACAATACTGCGCTCGCAGTGAAAAACATGAGTTTCCCAACAATGCCGCAGATGAGTTTGCATTATTCATCGTCGATCACCTAACATGGTGGAGAAGAAGAAGCTGGTATTCGCGAATATCCCACGTATCGTCCTCATTTTTCAATGACGAGAGTAATACCCATTCGTCTTTTTCCACAATGTTACGAAGGAAGCTGGTAAAACCAGATTACGGATGCAAACCAAAATTTATACAACATCGAGTTTTCAGGCTGTCGTATAAATTCAATTAAATAACCATTAATAATAAATTTATGACAAAGTATAAAACGCCGAAGCCGACACTTCCGTTCGCGTTAATTGGGAAAAAGTGTCTTGCGAGCGCGCAAAATATCCCCCTTCACATACTATGCCGCTCGTAATTATCGGACGAAAAAGAAAAATGGTAATAATAATTTTGATAGCGAGAGCGTCCCATTGTTGGCTTTCTCGAGTAAGTATAGGCGCATAAAACTTTCTAAGGCGCACGCTGCATAAATTTCGCTCGCGCGCGGATCAATCAGGAGCGCGTGTGCTTTCACCTCGCCTAAAAATTGCACGGGGGTCGACGAGTGGAAACAGTGGAAACAAAAAAAAAGTCCAGAGCTCTGGCTACCTTTTCAGGTAAACGACGCGACAGATATACGTCGAGGAAGTTGATTTACATTCGAGATTCGCGTCGTATACGGACAGCAGCGTTCGACATGAAGTCGTTTGGATTTGTCCGATCGTTAAATGACAAATGCGTGCATTTTGCCATTCAGGAAGGGAAAAGCGAAAAGTCAGTCGAAAAGGCCAGATGGGTGATTAGCGTTATTATGTGTTTACACTCGTAAAAAGCAGCCAGGAAGAAAGTGCAACCGCGGTAACAACGTTGTTTCTTTTTCCTTTTTTTTACGACGCCGAAAAAAAGTTTTACGCGTGTTTATAACACACATGAGATGCAGATCGTAACGATGCTGCGAAGAAAACGTAGCTTTGTTGTTTCGGAACGCGCTGCACCCGTGGTTCATTCTTTTTTTACGTAATCTCGCGGATATCTCTCCAACGGTATAAGAATTGCTTTTATCGTGTGTTCAAACGTAAAATTAATAAAATTTGTATCCGTTTTCGGCGATCGTCATTTCTTACGGACGTTCATTTACAATAGAGGATGGAACAGTTTCGCAGTCACTTATAAAGGCGCGCGACCGCGATAAATTTCACCTTACGATCTACCAATAACGACATAACGTTTTGAAAATATAAATAAATAATCTGCAGTCTATGCGCTTTTTATCTCTCCTCTCCCATAATGACGAATACGATAAGTCAGTCTCCCTTTGCGAAAAGTCATTTACTTGCTTCTTCTTTTTCGTTCTGTCCACGTGCAGATAAACGTATGCCTACTGCAAAGTTTCCCAAGAACGAAGCGGCAAAAATACCATCTTGTGCAAAATTAAACAAAAGCCAATAAAACGATGAAGCGCGCGGCACGTGGATATCTGCTTGTATTGCACGCCGCCGCGCGTCTGTCGCAACGTATAGAAAACCCTCGGTGTAATTTTCCGCTCATCTCTCTCGCTGGAGTCGTGTAGACCGGCAGCAAGTTCTCGATAATTTCTTCATATAAGCTCGCTTGCACAGTGCAGCGCGGCGGGCAAACAGCACGTACGGGCCGATCATCATCGATCCAGGAAGCCGAAGGATCGCGGCTAATGAGATGCACCACGTCGTTACTCCGCTGCTCCCTTCGCCAAAGAAAAATTCCGAGATCCTCGCTCCGATATAATTTTCCAGTGGGTTTTTACAAGAGGTTTCGCAATTGTTACTCCTTTGAATGTGCGCGCGAATCGCCAACACGCGTTTAGTCCGACCGATTTACGACCGAGAACGTCGAAACGTATAAACAAACGCGTCCGGCAAAGAACTGCTACCGCCGAAAGCACTCGCGTAATTTCGATCCGCGTTACAAACACTTAGCCCGATGTAATCCCTACCCTCGGCATCAAATATTAATCACACAACGAGAGTGAAGCTCGGTTGCCGTGTATAGCAGCTGCGCGGCGTCCAGTTTCGTCATCGAGCAGCGACGCTCGCGCGCCACTGTGTTCGTAATCAATTTATCCAACGCGAGAGAGGCGATTATGTGTGCGATGCATTCTACGAGCGAAAAATGAAATCGAGATAAAGCGGCTTAATAGGAGCCCCAACGTGAAAGAAAAATAGCGAGCGTTCGTTTACAGAAGAGTTGAATAATAATGAAGAGCGCGCATCGCTGCGCGATACATGTGGAAATCAGCGGCGCGCGCGCTGGTAATTGCGCAACAATCGGCAGGAACATATTGCATCGAATTCAATAAATTAATCGAGCGCGTTCGCGCGCGTGCACCTTAAACGACGTTTGCATCCGCGCTATCGCGCAGCCTCCTTTCGTCGCATTCCGTCACGTTTTGGCAACAGGCGTGCGCGCTGACAAATTTAACGAGCGCAACTAATGGAACGAGTGCAACTCAACGAAACACCGAGACTACTCCATTTTCTATGGACGATCCCTGTCCACCGTTCGACGATTTCAATGGCAATTCGAATGCGCATTATTTCTCTACTGGACTCGCTCTTTTACTCCGCTTTAAGTGATAGCCTCCATCGTTTTTAACGGAAAACGTTGTCTTTTACGATCTCGTAAAAACTATCCTGAAAGGGAAAAAAATCCACGACATGTTACTTTCGCGAGGCGTTAACGTTTTATGCGGCAAGCTATATGCGTAAGGGTAATTTCTAATTTATTGCACGGCGAATCGTTAAACTTAATCGACTTATTGTAGCAAAATAGAAAAAGCTTCATACATCTATATATTACGTGAGTAACGACATTCCTAGAAAAAATAATGAATTATATAAAAAAAGAGGTGCGCGCAACAAAAGCATTGTCCCGAACAATGCTGAAAGGTCTCCTAGTAAAATTACATTGGAAAGTGCTGCAACAGAGTGCAAATATTATGCGCCCGCGAAGACGCGCGCCACGGCAATAATAATACCACGATTCGCTGTGGGCGAAGGGGAGAGGACATCAAATAATGGATCACGATGCACACCGACTAGACTGAAAGAGCGGATCGTGGGAGTTTTGCTCCGAGGCACTCCTGTAGTAATGTTTCGCTGCATCGTTTGCGAGTTACCTGAACTTTGGCGAAAGGGCGCACGATGACGTCCGCAAAAATTTGGGAAGATCGACGCGAATCGTCGCCTCGAAATGAAGAAACCCAAAGTTACCCAATAGTTGCGCGTACGCAAGAGACAAGAAAAATGCACGACGTTGATCAAGAGCTGATCCGATATTACGATGCTCAACAATACGCCGCTCGGCGCAAAATCGCTTTCCAATCTCGAACGAAAGTAAAAGCTCCGCCTCGTCGAAAAATTATAAAAACGTCGCTGGCGTCCAAATTAAGAGCACGAGTGAAAGCTTCGGAAGAAAAAGAGAGAAGAAAGAAAAAAAATGAATTGACCGGTGACTTTGCATGTACGTACGGACACACGGAGCAGACGTGCACTCGCGAGAGATTGGCCGTTCGCGTCTAATCCCCCGTAGGCGCACAACTGTACTTTCTCCGTTAGGGAGGAACCAATTACGGACTACCGCGCCATTCCTCATTTTGTCCGATTCGAACAATAAAGCAATGTAGCGTGCTCGCGCGGAATTAATAAATTCGCCGCTCATTGTCCGCCACTTAAAATCAATTAAGGGGATAGGTTATTACGACTCTCGGCACATTGGAAAGGGGAGAAAAGCATCGGAGTTACGTAAAGGATTTTCAATGCCGAAAATATCTCCAGGAGACACGGAGAGGCAGAGTTCTGGATGTCGCATTCACATGTCGTGCGCGGGCGTCTAATTAAAGTGGGCCCCCTGTAGATTGACGAACGCCGCTGATATATGCACAGGCCACGGAGGACTTTTCTTTCAACTGCAGCTTTCTAATGGCGAGCCGCACGCGCGTACGCGTGCCATTTGTTGCCGATCGCAAGGAGACAAATTCGATAGCAATGGATAATCGCCGTCCGCGGGCGCGCGCGCGCGCGCAGAGTTTGCGGAAATTGCCCGTGGGAATGGATGTGGGGACGTCGATTGAGAATTTATAACAGCGCAAGAGAGAGAAAATGCCTATAAGTTATTTTAAAAATTGAGAAAAGCGCGCGCCGATTTGAAACTACGGAAATTGACGATTTGAAAACGCGTTTTTAATAGAATAAAAAAAGTGCGTTTAGTTTAATCTATTTCATATTGATTTCGATTGAATGTCTTCATTATCTGATATTTTCACTTGGATGCTGGTTATCGAAGGATTTACGTTGAATACGGAAAATCATTTTCGATAATTAAGCTTATCAGTTTTTACTGCGTAAATCAAAATAAACGAGTGACTTTTAAGATTACAAATATTCGTTGCAAAACGTCAAGTTATTTACTGTAACCGAGATGGGCTTCACATATCGGTTCATCTGCGAGATCATTTCCCGCTATTATTAGCATCATTCCAATTTCTTTTTCTATAAAAATATTATCAGGTTTACTTTGAAAATTCAACTCATCCCAGTGTTTTCTCACAGTCAACGTAAAAATAAGTTTCCAGTAAAAAGCAAACAAAAACAGCTTACTTTAACGACACGTTTGTCAATATACATCGATACAGAGAAAATCGAAGAAAAACGCCCAAGTGCAACTGAAACGAGCGGAATGAAGAGACTCTCGTAAATTATGCAAAGTGAGTAATAAAACAGCGCAAACGGAGAGTATAAATGTTTCTCGGCCTTTTACTTTTCTTCGCTCGTGTCCATTACATTTGCTAATGTAAATAGCGACGGACATAACAAACACTCGCGCGGTTGATCCTTCGACTTCCATTCGCACTTGGAACAATAAAAAAAAATGCTTGCAAAATACAAAAAAAAAGGTGCAAGCGCAGCACCCACAATAACTACTTTACAACTTGTTTACGACTTTATTTATTTAAATTCCTTAGAGGTGAGTATTAAAGAGCATTATCGTGTACCTTGGTGATAATGTGAATTAGCCTGCTTATCGGTGGAGGGAATTCTCGCAAGAACGCGCGTGCGCGCATATCGTTAAGTTCATGAATTATGAGATTTATGAAATTAGTCGTTTTGAAATATTGTCATGTAGGCGCTGACAGTATTTATCGGGAATATTGCACGGCCTTATCGATTATTTTCCGTACACGTCAGTACAAACAGTTATTTAGTTTGATTTCGTATTTGTTAATGAAGCGATTCGCTGTGTATTAGAGAATTCATTTCTCAGCGCAAACCGCGAAATGTCGAAATCATTTATAAACGTCGTGGAGCAATTCAATCAATAATCATCTTCGTGCCGCAACGCAAATTACAATCTCATATTATTCGCCGAGAATGCCTGTTTTCTTTTTAAAGCGCAGTTTTTTTTCTGAATGCCTCGGAAAGCGAACGTTCTATCCCCCTGGATATCGTCAACAACAAGGAACAAGTTGTCCTTGCGCACGCGCACAGTAAGTTTTTAGAGCCCGGTTTGAGGCGAATCTCGTTTGAGCCACGCTAACTTGTCATTGCTCGCACAAGGACGACAATCTCGATGCGCGAGTTACAAGCACGCGGCAGCCTCGAGGTCAGCGGTCAGCGTGGTCGCATCGATAGAAAAGCATTATGCAAGTTGGAAAGTCACCAATCACTTCCTCCACGAATAATATGATTTTCTCTTATGCAAATGCGCAAAACCCGTGGCTGCGCATTGTTGCCGAAGCCAAACAGGCGACGCGTTTGGAAAAGCCATGCCGGTACGGTGCGAGCGCGTGGCTGTTATTTATGCCCAGGGGCCAGCACGCATTAATGCAACCTTGACAGTCCTACGGTCGGCAGCAAATGTATGCGTTCCGAGTTCGATGGCACGTAGCGCCGCTATATTTTGCTTCGAATCTACACTTTCGTAAGTCCCGCGAACTTTTCACGCGTCTAATTTTACGAAACCGCGAAGTGCAGAAATCCACGATTAAATAAAACAGAAGAGGAAAAAAAACGGCAGCGCGAAATTCCGCAGATCAACGTTGAAAGCTAACGCTCGGGTTAACTCAGCGCGCGTGGTTATATAGGCTTAGCAATATACGTCAACGGGTCTGTCAATCGTTCGAGCTTTCGGCGATAACGCTCTTCGCCGCGTTTATAATGTTCTCAAGTTGAGCAAGACATAACCGATGTGGCTCTCGCGCGCTCTTTAATCGTCGGAGCTCTCGATTTCACGCAAACTCGCCAAAGATTCGCTGCATCCCGCGCCGCTCAGCTGATTTCCGCGTTTCACTCGATCGATTATATTGTTCGATTCCATTGGGGACGACGACCACGAGCGATGTTATTTACGCGCAATGCAGCACTTTCTCCCGCGACGCTGATGCAGACAAGTGTCGTCTCCTCGCGCGTACGTACGTTCGAGTACTTCCGCGTCTTGCCAGATGGATATTTTAAAGCTTCGAATCACGTAACAATTGTACATTCGTGTTGTACTGTTCAAATGATGAATTCTAAGATGCCATTGTCGGTGCTTTTCTACGTTACTCGATTAACTTGTGAAATTATCATTATTTTCAAAAAACCCTAACCTCGAATAATTAAGCTGTCACGTATAACCAAGCAATATTTTTATGTACTTTCATTGTTACGACCATAATTGACACATCGAATGTACTTTTTAGTACGAATGTTAATTTATCATATGCCATCTACTTAACGGGAAATGAACTGACTGCAACATAAATCACATTCCGAATAAAAAAAAGACTGCAGCGAGCGCTGGTCGTTTGAACTTTGCTCGGATGTGAAAGTAAGACAAGACTTTTCTTCAACTTTGTGAACGCAATCGAGCGAAGAAAAATTAATTAATGCGGTTAATGGAAGATCTCGGCATCGTTCATGTGATTTCAAACAAATGCGAAGTTCATGCTCGCTTCAATCAAACACTCGAACAGCAGCTTCAGATCATAATAATTTTACGACGATCCTCATTGAACATTTCACTTTTGACGCGGAGGCGAATTTCACGTAATACCCCCTTAAAAACTTTTACAATGTTTTTATTGAGGCGGCACTTGAGCATATAAACCGTCAATTAATAAAAGTTTTTCACCCAGAGTGGCAAGAAAGGCAATTTTGCCGCGCGTAGTAAATCACCTAAAACGGAAACAGAAAAATTCATATAAAAAATCATGGAAGATTACGAACGCGAAGCCACACAGTTTTAAAATAAAGCCACTTTCACGTAGGTCCCTTTTGGAAAGCGAAACAATTTCATCAATTCCACGACCAAATTATACACTATTCACATGGCTTGATTGACCGATAAAACAAGCGAACGGCAAGGCGCGCGGAAGTCCTTAAAAACACTTTACCCTTAGGGCTCGTTACTTTACACGCACGCCTGTTTACCAGGAAAATGAAAATACAGTGGCGCACACGCCAATTAAGTCGGACGGAAGCCTCTCCCGCGTTGAATTTGAATGTTTGCACGCTGGTCGTGCAATTTGCGATAGTGTTTACGTGAAATTGACTGTTTGATTTTCCGAGACGCGTAATCGCTTTTCTCCGAGGCTAATGATGCCGAGTCATTCAACGATGATGGATCAATTACACCGGGGTTGGGCTGGCTTGGTGGTTAAAGCTTTTTTTCTTCCGTCTTAATTCGTACTCGATCGTGATTCAGCTACGTAACCGCGTCGGTACTTTATGCTCGAGCTGGGAGTATCTCTTCTTTTTTGTTTTTTATTTTTTTGGTTTAAAATGATGAGCGCCAGTTACAGAGGAGTAAGGAAAACAGGTCACTGTGCCAGGCTAACTACAACTGTACTTTCCTAATCGTGGTTCACAGTAAACATCAATTTTCTCCATTTCATTTCTGTCTGTTCCATTCACCGGAATAAGGCAATGCTGCTTCGGTGCTGACTAAATAATGATAAAGCCAACTTTATTTTTATATTCTCGACATCATTCTCGACATCAAATATAGCATTCAGAACCATAAAATTCAACGGCAATAATAAAAAAGAAAATGCAAGCCAAGTGGATTATAACTGAACATAGACTTTACGGTCTACAAACAATTCGCTCAAGAACAACCGCAACGCACTCTTTCCCTCTCTCTATTTTTTATAAACAATTTCCACACACACCGTCTTTATGTAAATAAAAGCTGTTTACGCGAAGGCGTAAGAAAACTAGAGCAAGCTTAAATAGCTCGACGTTCGCTTCTGCAGAGAGCGAAGAAGAAAAAGAACGTGTACCAAGAAAAAGGAATAAAGGTAAGGTCGAGGTCCCTTCTCCAGCACGACGAAAAAAACGAAGCGACGCAACGATGCAAGAAACGCTGTCGTCGTTCTGTGCTGTAGTGGTAGGTCGAGGTTAAGCTCTTCCACAGTGCATTTGCAGACCGGACGTGGCGAAAAAGCACGATCTTCCGGAACGGTTGCAAGGACGCTCTTTGTCTTATGCAGCGAGGCGAAGTGGGTTAATAGCATGATACAAATTGTTAAGCGACAAGCTCGATGATAAAAAAAAAGTAAAGAATGCCAAGAGTAATCATTAATGGACGATAAATCGTAGCGTAGGTGCGAGAAACTTGTTTTCCCATGCATATACGTATATGGAGGCGCGTGAATAATTGAATCGTTTATCGCGAGGTGAAGAGTTGCCTGGTGAAAGTTCGGTGTCGGTGAGAATCCTTGAGATTTTCTTCGCGCGATCAACGTCGCGCCGCGAAGCTGTCAACTCTCTGACCGAGAGATCATAATTCGGTGTTCTATGAAGCGGCGCCTTAGCTAGACTATCGTTGGTGTTGCGCAAACGGAATACCTCCGATGTGTTCTTATGTGCACTTCGCTAATATGTTTGTCCGGGTGAAATGACCAATTTAAGTTCCTCAATGACGATTTCGAAACTTTGTAGTAAGGTGACGATCGCTTCAACTATACGTATATTTTTAATCAAGAAAAAGTTTTAGATCAAAATAAATGAGGGTGCGATAGGTGGTGAACAAGACTTCTTGGCTTGAAACGAAATACTAGTCTTATGAAAATAACAAAGATCTTCTCCATTTCATAATTTACGTTCTATCCGATGAAGTCTCCGTCTTGTTTCGTTTCATTTTCAGTTATTAATAATATGAATAACCTAAAAAAATCTTAATAAAATACTTAAATTTATCGAATACAATTAACGGCTGCCCAATAACACTCTTGGACATGAATTTTTGGAATTCGAGTTGACGATTGCAATCGGCGAGCCCTCGCTCGCTCTCTTATTCCTTTTCTTTACTGAAGCAATAAGTAAAAGTAAATATAAAAAAACAAACATTTATATTCAGTTTCTTTTGTTCGGACAAACATCGAGTTGGCTAGAAAATGCTTTATACTCATTTAATTTTTTTTATAAACGATCAATAATTACAATAGCATGTCTTTTGTTCCGCTGTATTTTAGAATTGGTCAGACTCGAAGTGAATGGTGTGTCGACCTAGCGCAAAAGAAAAACCAACGTAACCGTACGAAACGTCCGATCTCATTTCTCGACACTTACATTTTGACCGAAATATATATGCTGGTGAAAAGTGAAAATGTTTTTTTAATATTTTTTTCTCTTACCCGCGGTTTCGATAAAATTAATTTTCAGCAACTAATCAGATTCCGAGTGTCTTTTCTTTGCGAGGGACTCGGATTATTCCTTGAGAAAGCTCTCAAGAGGTTATCTCACCGAAGCGGTCAATCACATTTGCAAAAAAAAGTCTTCGCGTCACAAGAGGGAATTCAGTCGCGGAGCGCACGTGGAGTCGGAAACTAATCTCGGACGTTTAAAAAAAGCTGAAAAGAGCACGGAATTGGTGATTCTGCATTCTTTCCAAATCTCTTAGATCTCGACGAAACAATAATTGAAACAAGAAATTTTCAAATTGCCAACAATGATTAAACTCTCTTTTTCTCTTTTCATCTCTTTATTATTACTTTTTAAATAATAAAGAAATTGCAGAAATCGCAATTCTCAATACACCGCATCCTTTCTTACTTTAGTTTTCGCTTTATTTCGACATTGACGGTAAGTTATTAATCATAATTCAGCGAAGCTGATCATTTTCTAAAAAATGTCGTTCGTAGTAACACTCTAGCTTCACTATTACGTGCAAGTATTCCGGGGGATCCTTGCCACGCGTATCTTCGTAGGTCTCTCTTTTCTCATCCAACCCATAAATATGCTTACACCCACACTTCTCAACCGGCGGCACTATACAGCATTAGATTAGCACTCGATCTGTGCGTCACATCGCGTGCCATTGAAGTCTCTTTTATGTAACGTACGCACACACAGACACACCACATTGAAAATTTATCGGCTACCTGTTTACGCTCGCCGAAAAAAAAACAGAAATAAGCGGCAATTGCGCAATGAGAATGAGTAAAGCTATAAATTAGTCGACTCATTGTCACCCGCGATACGATTTATCACTGCAAGTGACGCCACACAACAGAAGCATCCGGCTATACGCAAGTAGCTTAGTTTATGCGAAAACGGTAGCCACAACGGACTACGATCGCCTTTGCTGTTTACATTTTTAGAGGATAACTTCAGTGGCGCCCGAGGTGATTCTTTTTTGTAATCGTTAGGTATTGGTGTTCCGACCGCTCTGAACATACCTCTGATGAGATGATTATATTAAAGACATCGGGGACACGTGGCTTTACGTATATGTATATTTGTTTATCTATTTCAGCGTGGCTTCACATACATAAACATGAATTTTCATTAAAATTCAGGAACAATTATAGGGATCCCTTGGTCAAATGTTCTCGAGCACTGTGCATCATTCGCGATAACGTCCAGCGAACAATTACGCGTAATTAAATTCCAAATGATATTCACAGCTCTTGGTTCGGGATATATCGTTTTAAACTCGATAAACCGGCGTATTTATGAAAACGTGATACAAAATGCCTGATAAGCTCTGCAGGCTATTATGGGTGCCAAATCCCGATACACATCTGCGCGTTTATTTAATCGAAATGTCTAAACGCGTGCACGAAAAAAACAACTAAGCTATACATACGTTATCTCACGTATACGAACTTTCTATACATATGCAAAACCATTTCGTTTGTCGATCGCGCAGCTACCCTGCAAATCCCAAACGACAGCTTGCGCAATAAGCGTAACGCGTACGTACGGTTCTTTTCGTTCAATTAAAACGGTAAAAGCAAACGACAAGGTGTGGGTGACAAGTCAAAAACTCCATCTGCGGAGGGTGAGGGGATTTCCATCGCAAATTACCTGCCAAAGTCCATTAGCTCAAGCGTGCTGTGTGTGCTCATGCACTCTCGAGAGAATTAATTAATTTCACCGCGCGAAAATTACGCGACGATGAAACAAGGAATAAGAAATATAATATTACTTAAAAAAACTGCATACCCGAAAACTTACGTAAGGTGTGCGTGCCCTTTCGATCATGCGCCAAGATGATCTTATCAGTTCTATGGAGTAAAAGCTCCGATAGATCAAGTGCCCTTGAGAGTTGGAGGTCACACGAAACAATCGGTAGGTTACCTAAGGTACGGTGTCTTGCATATCGATCCCCGGAAGCATGATCTGTCGGTGCTGGTAACAGGCGGAAGCTTACAACGATGAGTCGTGTGTGTGCGGTGAAAGTTGAGATTGGAAAACGATCGATGAAAAATTTCGGTTGTTTTTTTCTTTTTTGTCATCCGAAAGTCTCGGTTACACAACGAAGCTTTCGAAAATGAATGAATCTTCAAACGGAATGTCGCGTCGGGATAATAAGCCATGGTCGAACTAATTTGCATGCGTAATTATAAAAAAAATTTCGTTCGCATAATGCGCTTTGAAAATTGACGATTGACGACGCTCGCGCGTGAAAGTACATACACACGCGATGCGCTTTTTCTAACGCGGAAATGGGTAGCTTAATGGGCGAGTTATTGATGGGAAAACGTTGCGCGCTGCCGTAGCAGAGAGGCGTGGTGGCTGTTATTAGTCAAGTTTTATTGGCGCTGATGAGTATCAGGTGTCTCGGAAGTTTATTGGCTTGCTTACAAAAGTCGATTTCCATTCGCAAATTTTTTCGTACCGCGTGACCTTCTTTTTTACTTTCGTAAGGAGGCATGTCATCGCGTCAAAGCGTTTTCAAAACGAGGGACAAAATATATTTTCCTTTTATCGCCACAAGTGTAGCGTTAATTTACGGTCCTTTTCATAAAGCCGAAACAACAAAGTTTATTGAACCGCTTCGGTTGAAAGAAATTACGTAAAGCGGGCAATCTCTTTTTGTGCGCGCGAAGACGAAAAAGAGGAAAAGATATAAAGGCACGCGTCGGACATTCTGTTTATTGATCTGCCTTCACGGCAACTTCAGTTCTTCGTCTTCGTTGCGCGAGACTCTGCGTCGCCTCTTTTTCAAACGTGTCTCCAAAAATGGGTGGAAAAGTACGAAACACGCGAACTTACATAAAATTTCTTCGGCTTCTTCTCTCGAGAAATTCGGAAAAGCCTCATGAAAATGCGCACTTTACGAGGTTTAATATAAATCGCATAATTATATCATTAATTAAAGCTCTTGGTTATACATTTAAGTTATAATTTAACATGTGCGATGAATTTTTTCTCTCTCCACTTATTTCAAATAGCATAATTTCTGATAATTAAATCATATTTTATTGACTCCGGTATATATAGTTGCGGGTTGTTTTTTATTTTTCACACTACTGTTAATGTGTTACTGTGAAAGTATTCTGCCATTACACGGACGTGATACATTCACTTCGTTGAGATGCTAACAACACAACTGACAATCGCAAAGAAAGTATTTTTCGTTCAATAATTGGGCGTCCAAATTCTTCGTGCGGGTAGATGAAAGTATCGCGGTATGTTTTTTTTCTTTTAATATGTGCACTTTCACATGCGTGCGAGGACGACGCGTCAAATAACTTTTATTTTCACTCTTGGAATTCGTGAGATGGTAGCAAACGATACGAAAAATAAGATTTGCGATAATCACCTATGAAATATTATTATTACGATGCACATACCGTTACGATAGTAAAAACTACGAAGATATTTGATTGCCAAGTGAACATTAAGTACCATTCGGGAATCCGTGCGAGCAAACAGGAAATGGACAAAAACTATTAGTCTGACGGTAATTATAACCAGCGAGCGCCGCGCAAGTTAAGGCTAATAATTATTTTCCGATGTGTTGACAACTATTACTTTAACGTAATCTACAACGTGTCACAAAGTTTTTTCATTTTTATACTTGAACCAATCCAATCGAGTTTACATAAACTTCACGGCAATAAATCACAAAAAATTTTTTTCTTTTTTTACAAGAAAATGCGGGATCGTAAGTGACTAACACGCGTGTCATTAAAAATTGAAAATTCACATCAGTGTATAAGATCCTTTCCCTTTCAGTTAACTGCTCGAAAGTGAAATGAAATCACGGCCGCAACTCGAACAAACGAGCATGTCTACGCGTCAATAAACCGGCGATCCGCGAATCATGAAGTAGCCTCAATTTAACGCTCGACTGCCTATTGTAGCCTCATCGTTCATTCGTCATCGAGATCCACTGTCGGGTGTTCATCGCCGCTCGTAAGTCCCCGCGATAATCTTCAACATTCTCACGCTCGGACAAAACATACTTTGTAAAAGCATCGTCGTATAATTTTTTGGGAGATGCGTATCCGTATATGTCTGGAAAAAATCTGTTGTATAAATTTACGGTCTCTTGTCCGAGCAGAAGTACCGTGATGAATATGCAAATTCATTGGTTAACATTCATTAAGGCCCGCGCGTATTTGAAAGACCATTCATTTATCATTTATTTGATTGTTTCATAATATTCTAATTGTTAACTGGTATTAACTAACAGCTCACAGAAGATGAATTTCCTCTTGCTTGTAGGAGCTGTATACAAATGTGTTCCGTGCCTCGTAGATGATCCCGTTACACGCTACCGTCTTGATCTCTCCGACACCTTCGATATTTATGTATCGAAAAGAAAAAGAAATGTATGGAGTATCATCGACACGTAAACTTTCATAACATAAGCCGTCGAGATGTTTGCTTAGAGAACTTCGAGGTTGGAAAGTGTTGAGCGTAATTGCTCTCGTACGACGAATACACATGCGACGTAAGAAACGATATTTCGAGGGGGCGTGGAACCTTCTGATTGTTTCCGATTAGGATTTGCTGGATTATTTGCCGCGCGCGTGCACGAGTTTATTGCTTGGAGAGGTTTGAAACGTGCAATTACCTGATATCGAGCTTTCTTACGAAACTCACGGCCGTGTTTCTTTTATTTCTTCGAAGAGAACTGTGAATATAACTTTGCAATCTTATTTATCGACGAATTGCAGGGAATTTCTCCATATTAAATGTTTTCATGCACTTTGTGCAAGAAAAATATAGAGCTACCGGCATTGTGCAAAAACACGCATCGAACGAGTCAGTTGCGAAGCGACATGGATTTCTTCTAGCGAATTTTCAGCAAATTAAAATTATAAATTTCAATTTATTTCGACTGAAATAATTTTAGTAGATGGTAGTAAAGAAATACATAATCATGTAAGAATTTAGTTGCGTATAAAATCAGCAAGTGGCAAACGGTCAGTTTTTCTTTCTTAAAATAAATTAATCATTTTACTGCCTGATATAGAAGTAAGTACACTCTGAAATATTATCAATAGAATAGACATTTCAGAAAAACATGAAATCTCATAACTTTACAATAATTTTCTTCTTGAGTCGCACTTTTATTTCCACCAAAAAAAAATAAAAATCTGAAATGCTTTACTTCCACGGTAAATATCGCCGAAAAGTTTAGGCTCGCAACGACGAACGATAACTACGACAAATTTCAGCATTACCGTTAATCGGAAACAATAGCCACTCGTTAAAATTCTCTGCTCAATTCCATGAAAAAAGAAGAAAAAACTGCTTCGCAATAATATCCATCCTCCTTGGTAATGATACGGCACGCGCGCGTTCAATTGCCAACATTAGCATTTGCATTCGCGCGCGCGAAAATTCTTTTGTTACCGAGCGACCATTCATTCCGCCGAGCATATGCTTCCGCTCGCGAATCTCATACGTAAGCGCGCAAGCCCACGCGCAGATGAGTTGAAACGCATTTCGCGCGAGAGCCGAGCGAAAGAGTGCCGCTCGATCCGGTTATACCTCCGTGAGAGAAAGTTCAGCAGAGAGGCTACTGCCTTTTTATCCTCCCGTCGCGTCGGATGCGCTCGCGCGACTAATTAAAATTCTGACGTCCCTTTTGTATACGAACGAAACGCAATCGTCTTTAAATAGATCGGCACGCGAGGAAGAAAGTTGCGAGCGAAACCCGGAACGAGAGCGAAGAGACAAAAGGCAAGGAAAACGCTCGTTAACCGAGGAAGTTCGATGTATCTTCGGGACACACACATATATAACGAGGCGGACACTCGATATTGTATCGGGTGGATTTATCAATTGCTCCTTGCTCGTGCGCGAACTTAGTATAATATACTTTCCCTCCAGCTGATGGCGCACGTGCATAATGAATCGCGAGAGTTATCTTGCTATTTCTTTTATTTTTTTAGCCAATTAAATTTGCCGATTGATCTTCGAAACTTTCGATCGTTTAGAGTTGATCTTGCCAAAAATCTTGTAGTTGTCGGCGATAGTATTATCAAAGTGTTTTTGGACTGATAGCTGAGAACTTGGAATAAAGCATCGATGTGTTTGGTAAAATCACACCAACTCAATGCTTATGAAATATCAGGACATTTTGTATACTACATGACCCAACATTTCTTCCTGACTCCACGATTGAATAAAACACCAGGGGCGGTTCAACCATCGAATAGAAACGTTTATCAACTTATACCTTCATAGATGCATCAACGGATTGTTGCGGGAGTTTCTCCAATCATCTGGCAGTCGTTCCATTAAGTACAGAAAAAAATACACGTTAGTCAATAATAATCAAGTGTCTAGGTACGAGTTGATGGTTCACTTATAATCATTCCGAATCTCCACACGTACAAGGGCAATATTTTTGAAAGTCGATGTAAAAGCTCGCGCTCCCATTCGGCGCGAGGTCGTCACATCACTAAATCTTCTTAACAAGGTGTGCGTCATGTACGAATAGAGATGAGTTTTGATGGATGAGCATTTACATATACGAAATTATATGAGCATTATACTCCTATTTATACTCCTCACTAGGTGTCAATCTTAGTCCTTTTTTTTTGTAAGTCCATCACGATTGTAACCGATTTAGCAACCAGCTGCGAACGAGAGGTCAAAACTAACTATCGTTTATAAATGACTCACCCGCCGAGAGAATGAAAAATAAAGTCGCAAAGGAGTTCGCCGTCGGTTACAAATCGGTTAGTTTACCATTTTCGGTGTCGTGCCGGGAGAATAAAGAAAGAAACCAGTCCCGCACGTGCGCGGGTGAGATAAAAAATCGCTTTTTAATTTCTACACGATGCGCGGACCTTTGGTAACACGCGCGAAGAGATTAATATGTTATTCGGCGGCGACGTTTGGGAGAAGGATTTGTTATGTGATATTGGGCAAATGCACATCGCAGGTATTTTTCAATGACGGTTTCTTTTCATGCAAATATCGTTGGACATTTTACAGTAATTAAGTGTGATTGATGATAGAGATGAATTATTTGGACAATGTTTTTCACAGTTATCGGTTGGTATTTTTCTTTGAAACGCTGGGAAATTTATCGAGTGAAGTGCGACAATTAAATAACATACCTTTGAAACGTTTAAATTATTCAGCGAGATTTGACGCTCGTTAGCAGGTTCATGTAATTATATATTTTTAGTAAAATAACCTCATAGATTTTCTAAATAATTTCAGTAAGGGTGCTGTATAGACCACTTAAAAAATGTATATTAACTTTATTACTCTGTTTGGTGTTATTTATTCGCACGGGAAAGTCATTCCACCGATCCTCTTGGCAGTAATTTAAACAATACGTAAATGGATTCAAGATTTTCTTAGCTTTTGTACATGCTAAAATAGCCGCGCAAGACATGAACGCGAATAAACGAATTTGGTGCTTTTCGAAATTTGACATGAGCAAAAGTACAATCAGTATACAAGACATGCTTACAATAAGTAATGGATATAGAATCCCAAGCAAACTCCAAAAGCAAGCTTCGTCCATATAAAATCCTCCAAAGACATTTCTAATAGCTCGACTTTTCAATCTAATTTAACAGCAGCAACGTGTCGATTCGTCCACTCTACACTTACAGTTGTAATGTCCAAATTCGCTAACAACGTAATTGTGTATAAAAAACAGAGTACTACTGGCTGTGCTGAAATATTAAGCAATGATAAAGTTCATGCGCGAGTTTAGATCGCTAATAAGGAAGCGCGTCATGCCAGGCAAGAAAAACAGGAATTTCGAATTCATTAGAGACGGGAGACAGAGAGAGAGAGAGAGAGAGAGAGAGAGAGAGAGAGAGAGAACCTGCATGACTTCATTAGCAATTTCAAGAGTGACATTTTTTTCCCGCTCGTTCGATAAATATTTTGGTGAAAGCGGTAAATCCATTGGAGCAATTAGTAAACGCTTTGTGATACTGCTTCTCGTGAAATGTAGGTTGTTATTGATTGCCTTGCAAGTCGTTGCTCGATTTTGAAAAACTCTATGCACGCGTGAATGTAATATCAGCATAATAAGAAGAGAAATCGCTCTAATCAATTATACCTTGTACGGCGCGGCAAAATCAATACCGAGAGGTATTGTAAATAAGAAGGAAATTTCCCTGCTGATTATTTTTCACTGTCATTATCAGTCAGTTGGAACTTGCAAAAAACAAATCACGTACGCTTAATCGATCACACACGTATGGCTAACGTAAGAGAAAAATATGAAATCCTAGACTGTTTGTTTCTCCAGAATTTTCTCCTGGGAGATAATATCGGCAATTGTCGAAAATCAACGTTGCAAGTATTACGCAAACGGTACCCCACAATTATCCTGATTTTTCTTTGAAATTCTCAACTGCCGTGCATATAACCTCCGCTGTTGTTTTTTCGGTGCCAATGGAGATTAGAGAATGTATTCCGGCGCGCAAAGCAATTTGACAGCTCGAGAGAAAAGTATGATTGAGCGCGAGCAAACATTCCATCCGCGCGCGTGATTTATGCTTTCTATCTGTTACAAGCTCAATCGGTACAAGCAGTACGCGTGAAATTTTGCAAGGTTCAATGGAAAAAGCCGTTTCGGCCGAAAGCGCACGCACGCGGTAAAACGATTTGTCATAAAACCGCACGGTTTTACGAAGCGAAAGGTCAAGCCATACTTGGAGCGAGAAATCGCGCTGCCGAAGACGATTCATCTTACGACTTTCATAGAGCGCTATGGCTTTCCGCTGTAATTACGTATTGCCAATCGCATATTGCTTTCAAGTTCATGAGCTACAGTAATATCTTTACGAGCATCGTACCAAACGCGACACGGCAAAAATTAACTTTATCTTTTGGCAATTTTAGGAGATCCGGCAAATGTTTATGAAAAAAATGTTAATGAATTAGAAAGTTGTGCTTTAGATAACGGTAAAAAATTCTTATGCCTTATATTAATAGGGAAATATGATATCGTATTAGCATCGTGCATGTGTCTTTCCTTAAATCGAGAAAATCAACGACTGCCTTAAAGAGAGAAAAATGCAGGATTTCACACTTGTTTCACGTCAACTTTTCCAAAATTCATCGTTTTCCTTTAAAACACTTATGCGTTCAGCCGCATTATTAATATCCCTGGTAAATATCTAATTAAATATACAATATCAAGGCATATGATTCTAATCGCGTCGGTATCTTGTTCGGCTTTCCAACGGCGCTTGGGCGACAACGAAAAAAGCAAAAGCTCGTACGCAACAAAACTGCAAACTCACGGCAGCGTCGCTAATCGCGCACGACAGGTGGCCATTATTTTTTCACGCGATCTTCCCGCAAGCGTACGACCGGTTTTTGGCTTTGATAACGCATTTTTTTGCAGAGCGAACAAAAAAGTAATCCGTGCTACCTGGAAAGCTGGATTTATTTTGTAACTTTGAAGAGCGCGCTTGATCGTCACCCATGTTCTTCTATTCTTCGCAATCGATCGATAATTGTTCAACGCACGGCGGTCTTAAAAAAGGCCTTGGCACGAAATGAAAAAAAAATATCAACGATATTTTTATTTTTCTTGCGCTCTAAATAGTACCCTGTGAGGAATGAAAAATTTGCTTCAAAAGAGAATCAATCATCCACACTTACGCTCAATAAAACATCCATAAATTTACACCCTGATCGAGGCCTTCATTTTCCTTGTTCACGTGGCGTTAAATATATAGCACGGCAACTTTTCTTTTTTTTTCTTTTTACGAAATCCTCGCTCGAGGGGGAAAGTTGCAAACGACTCCCTAACAATCTCATCGATATAAAATATCCTCTGACCAACAATTAACTCCGGAGATTTATTACAGTGTAGCAACTCGCAGTGCAAAGTACATCCCCATTCCGTTATCACACTTGCGAAAATCAGATTCCATACGCTCGTGCACGGAAGTGTTGGCTGCCTTTCCGTGCGCATGCAAAACGTCTTAATTATATCGACCGGTGTGTAACTATACATCCGTTTCCTCTTTTCACGTCGGACTAATTAATCGGTAACAGAAGGAAAGTGCTGACAAAAAATTGCAGCTCGACTTTCGCAGCGCGGCGGCCGCGGCATTGTTATCGCTCAGGAAGTCCAATCAAGACTAACTTTTTTTAACTCTTCAAAAGTTGCGTAAGTGTACGTACAAGCTTCTTGACCCTCAACCTCTGATTAGCAAACAATTGAGTCAGCTACAACGAGCAAACTGGTCGCGTAAATCATCGAGAGTCGCCCGAGGGGATACGAGTGTATCTTGTTAGGAAAGCGCCAAGCGCGCCTGTCCGAATCGTTCGCGGGGAGCTCGTTTGAATGCGATGCACTTTCTAAGCGCGCACGCATCGGTTAGCGCCGTCGCCACGGCCTTTGTTACGTCGCCACTTTTTCTTTTGCTGAATAGTAAAAAAGAGTTTATCGTTTGAAATCGCCGTGCTGCACTGTGCTCTAGTTGCGCCTTTTTAAAAGTCACTTTCAAAAGTATGATTGAAATTAATCGGAGTTGGTCTACTTCTAAATCGCTGCCTCCGAAGACCCCCGCTATTCCGATAAAGGAAAACTGCCAGTAAGATATACCTAAGTTAACTTTAGACTTATTAGCAGAAACTTATACAAATGAATGAATCGATCAAATTAATTCAAAATACAAGAATAATCATTTCAATGCTGATAAATTTAAATAAGAAATATGCTAAAATTTAATTTCAGGCAGTTTATGCGCACGCGGACTGCAGATGACAAAGTGAACCTGCCTACGAGAGGGCTGTTAGGGATCTGATTTCCTCTGCCGAGTGCCGAATCGCCCCCCCCCACCCCACCCCACCCCCGTCCCACTTCAAGGTCCAAAGGCCATGGGTGACGCTTGTTCTCGCTCGTTCGACCTTAGACCACTAACACGCTGTTCTTTTCAACCCAACTCTCGACGCTCGCCTTTGTACCTTCACAGGGTTTTTTATTTGGTAAGCGAAAGGCAGACACGTTCTTGGCCTCGCTTCCGTGCTTTGCCTTCGCAGAGTTTCTGATTGACAATGCAAGACATTCGAACGGTCGTCTTCCGGTAGCCGACCGTAGCGTCATAAAATTAGGACGCTAAGTTCTACGACAACACGCTAAATCGATCGTGAGACGAACAGGCATTAAACTGAAACAATATACCGAGAACATTTTCGCTCGCAAGTCTTGGAGAGATTAAAAGCCGAATCTTTTGTATGCCCATTGCCATGTGAGGCTCTCCGTAACATCTACTATCGATCTACAAGACTATATTTTTTTGAAGATTTTATAAAACGCATCAGTTTGTCAGGACGTGTATCTATAGCTACGATCAACTCTTACTCACTTCAAACCGAATTACCTTAAATTTTTCTACTTTCAGACGTTAGGTCTTGACCATCATTATTAATTGGCAAGAGTGTATTTGTCTAATGTTGACAGGTGGTGCGATAGCTTCTGAGACTATCAACGGCAGCAGAATGATATTTTACCAACTGGATTGAACATGCGAAGCATTTCATTTTTTATCAACACAGCATTACCTACATAAAAACGTCGAATGAAAAACGAGAAATTCAACTTTTCTTCAAACGTAGCTATGGGCGCAACGTGCAATTTTCCTTGGAAAGCCACGGGCAACGACTACGGCGCACACGCACGCGCCAAATTAATGCTCGCATTGAATGCCCAATAAAAATGGGCGAAACAATGCGTGCGTGCAAGTGAAATTGCTTGTTCTTTTATTATCCACGCATTCAAAACAAGAGCCGCGTATAAGCTGTCCCCTCCCCCCTCTCTTTCTCTCTCTCTCTCGAGGTTTCTCAAGCGAGCGGCGCGCGCATCAGAGCAGAAAATGTCCCGAGCGGCTGGTGCAATTGGCGCACGTGGCTCTCCGCACTCCGTTGGGCGCGTATGCACTTGACATTTCGAAAGTGAGCGCGATGGCTCTCGCCGCGGTCGATTCGAAAGAAATGAGATGTTGCGCAATGATGCCGCGACGACGGGAGGATGTGCGCCGCGGCAGGAGGCACTTTCGCGCGAGGGAAAGAAAGCGATGATGCGGATGCACGCCATGCGTGCACGGAACAAAGCTATCGATCTAGGAAGCCCGTGCTAAAATGGAAGGCTCCCCCTTCGGCAGGCTAATTACTCGCGGAGAGAGAGATTGATTGTTTTCGTTGAGCGTGAAAACTTACGTCAACGCGCCAAGCGGCACGGCGACTCGGACCAGGCGCGTCGCAAAAGTCGTTTTTTCCCTTTCCGCGTGTGTCGCAAAGGGATGCCGGCTTCCGATTTCTTGGCCGCGTAGCTCGCGTCAAATGAGTTTTCGGCTTTTCCGAGATATGCGTGGCATGGCGACACAGTAGAAAGTTCACTTATTCGATGCGGCGTGCGAGCTTTTGTTGCTGCTGAGTTGCTATTGTGAGTGGCGCGCGCCGCCGAGTAATGATATGTTATTAATCGCTCGCTGCGCCATTTCATTTTGTTTCCACCACGCGCTGTCGGCTCGATACTTTAGGGCTTTTCATTCGAATCCATGCTCTATTCCACATTACTACAAAATTCTCAACGGCAACTCCGTACATTGTGTTTGTTTTGGACAAGTCACTTTTAAATAAACATCGTATTATTGAGCGATTTTTTTGGAATTATGTCACAATAATTGACTTGTCAAAAATTAAAAACAAGGTAATGTTCGCTACAATAGTCTAACAGTATCACTATTTCTTTTTGTATAATATTATAAAAATAACTTGAAGATTAAATATAGATAATATAAATGTACTGTACAATGAATAGTATAAAACGTTCGCATGGCGAAAATTCTGTTATCGCCGCTGTCGATGCACTTTCAGCAACTGAAATACTTGAAAACTCATCAAAATATGAAAGCACAAATTAAAAAAAAAATGAGATTTAAAAAAAAAAATTCACGGTCGAGTAATAAATCTTGTATTCTGAAATTGTCCTCCGCGTTGTCAATTTCGCTTCTGTATCAAATTGATAACTAATCAACCCATACCAATTTTGGCTAGTAATACTGAAGAATATCGATACAAAAGAATTTCCACGGGAGTCAAATAAATTGTTATAAATTATAGGGGTATCGTCATCCCGTCTTACCGAGGTAGCAGTGAAAAATTTGGCCGGATCCAATATTTCCAAAGTATAGTAAAACTGCTGAAGAACAATCTACCTGCGATGTGTAGAACCGACCTTACTCGTATCCTGTTCGAAATATTATTATGAGAATGATTGTTTTCCTTGATATTGTTTATGACTTCATGTATATATTACGCGATTGATGCATTATATTTTAGTCAACAATGAATTACCTGATTGGTAAAAAATGGAATTTATGAAAATTATTTTTACGTGTACGGTGCTTTCCTTTAAAGTATAAAATATTCACTGGGTTGGCATTCACGTTAGAAATCAATCTGTCGACTAAGCTATTTTGAATTGTTGTATAATTCTTATCGAACTTTACAATCATTGCTGATTCATTTTTGAAGTTGTAAACGTAAAAGCCAGCATCGTCTTTGTGTGTTCTCGGAACGATGAGCTGATTTGTATTCGTCGAAGGCGCGCCATTTGTCTAGGCTCAGTCTGATTTGCACAGATTAAATCAAAGCAACACGGGAAACATTGGCGTTGACTTGGAAGGAATACGTCCAAATAAGATTTGTCGATTATTACAGCTGGAAGGACGTTTAATAAACCTCTATCACCTTGAAAATGAGCAAGCTGCTTATGTGTGCACCGAAACGGGTCGATGTGTTCCAAAATGAAACTCACACTGCTTTGATTGAACATTTAGTAACTTATGACGAGGATATCTTTGTCGAGAGCCATTGTCGAGAACCAACCACGAGTTTTATCTCTGACAGGATCGATATTAGTTTTGCATGGCTTTTATTTTTCATCCGAAAAGACAACGTGAATACGCGTTTCGTTCTTTGACACTGCGTACAAATAAGCAAACCTATACACTAATGCTCGAGAGATGATGTCCCACAAGTGTGCAACTGCCAAAATAATGCCGATTCAGTAATACCTTTTTATGAAAAAGAAATGAGAAAGAATATATTTTAAGAAAACGTGATTTAGAAGGATTATAGTTCCTGGAAATCTGGAATTGGGCGCGTTGAGCGCCGGTTCACTATCCACACTGTTGTGTTTGCGATGCACACATTATTTTGTTAAATATCGAACAATTGTTACGCAATATCTTATTTGCAAAGTCAAAATTACTTGGCTATATCGCCATGATCGAGAATTACTCTGACTATTTTTTGAAAACCATTCGAACGTCTGATTTCAGTTTACTTGCACGCCGCGCACAGTGAGCGACCACCGCTTCGGTTGCCAGGGTGATGTGGAGGGGAAGAGCCGCAAATAGAGGAAAGATCTGCCGTTGGCCAAAGCAGTACGCTGATTGGTAGAAGTGATTAATTTTCAAACCCACTCGGAATTTATTGAAGATAAAAATTTTTGGAACAATCGATTTAGAAATTTTTTCCTATAACCCATTTTCAGGAACTATAATCCTTCTGAATCATCCGACTGCAGTTGCACCCTCTTATAATATTAGTATTTATCTTTTGGTTTATGGTTATGTCATAGATAATGAATTAATAATGTCGTTTCCGAATAATCAACTTGAACTAATGTCAAAGTTTATAGTTGATAAGAAATTGACTTCGTATATAATCATTATCTTGACAAGATGTAGCTACAGAAGACTGAATCGCTACGAATGCTCAACACTATAACAACTTTAATTTGGAGCTGATTTAATATACAATAATATGCAATTTCACGTAAAGTTATTAGACGGTGAATAATGAAATAAAAGATTATCCTGCTAAAGTATAGTTTGTAGTTTAAAAAAATCCGAGTGTTTTTTTTATGTTTTATAAACCCATTATTCATGCTTATACCCACCGTTCGTCGCATAGAAGAACCGAACGCCAAAAAACAACGGCAAATAAAATAATTTACTGCATGACTTACTCATACTACGTCCTTGAGGATTGAGGATTCTGGGTAATGTTTCTTACCTGCAAAAAAAATGCCATTAGTAATATTCTTTATTATCACGTTAATAGCTGAATACACATTAAAATAAAACTTGATGGGAGAGACAATGAAAGAACCCGAAACACGCAAGCAACGCAATCGATACACTTAGAGTGTAAAATATTACGAGAACCATGAATTTTCGCAAGCGATACAGTAAGTTTACAACTAGGTTGCTCGAAGCCGTATAGCGAAGTGTCACTCATAAACATTGGTCTGGAAATTTCGGGAAAACGCTTTTAAAATCGTATCCTAAGCTGCGCAGGCTGCATTCTGGCGCGGCGGCTTGTATTTATCGTCTTGTAAATTTCCCGAAAACTCATTTGATAAGTAGGCCACTAATAAATCGACTCGCACTTTCGCTCTGCGTACACGTGCTTGTAAAAACGGAGGGAAATGAGATTGTTATGAGACGGCGCGCAATGTCGAAAGTGAAACTACTTTGTATCTAGCAATGTCTGTGTGCCGGGGCTCGCGAGAGAGCAAATATTGTGTGTGTGTGTGTAAATAGCGCGGAAAAAAATGCCTATCGGAGTCAGGGGGCGCGAATTCGTCTTGTAAAAAGCGCGAAAATACAACTTTTACAAGCTTCGTTCTTTTTCGACCGACCAATAAAATCTTGGCAATAATGTTGCACAAACAGATTTACTATTTTCATTAACGACAGGTGAGAGAGAGAAAGAAATACCCGCGGACACGCAGTTTAAGCGTCCTGCGCGGACGTATTTTATTTATGTAACAGTTCGCGAGGTATATTATTGTTGCGTTTTCCCGAACGTCAAAGTGTCGCCGTTCAGGTGTGAAAACGAGCGCAACAGCACCGTTGTGATTCATCCGTGACCTTTTACTCAAGTTACTCTGCGATACGTATCGCCTGTTCAATAAGGTGCGAAACAGTTGGAATGCGCGATGAAAAAGACGGCAGGCGCGAGCTACCTGTGACGTAGTGCATTTTTATGGATACGAGTGTTGACGTCGAACAAGATATGTTCCGAGATTTGTAATTTTCTCACGATCGCTTACTCGAGGAAATCAATAGATATATCTGCGGATACGGATGCTTTCTTTCGAAACCGCGCGCGCGCGCGAGTTTTACATCGAGTTGAGGTGAATGAAAACTGGCACGTTTACATTTTTTTAATACAACCAGTCGGCTCATAAAGTGTTGGCGAAACGGTGTCGGCTAATTTTGAAAAACTCATTTTACAAACGAAATGGGATAATCGTGTAACTAACTGGACAAGTCTGGGTGTACGCTTGGCGTATAGCTTGACTCACTTTTCAACCTATATTCGAATTCAGCGTGCATGCGAAAAGCGTTTTAATAAGAACTGCATTGCGTTGTGTAAGCTTAATTAACAAAAATAAATATAACTATCAAAATTACATCAGTTGTGTGCGTGTACAGCTCTTCCCCCTCTCCAGCCAATATGGCTCATTATTTTTACCTGTAGAACACGTGTTCGCATCTTTCACAATTCAATCGATCGTCATCGCGATCGACGCAATCATCGCTACTCATTCGAGACTTCTCTTTTGATGAAAAGAGAAAGAAACGAAGTGGTTCCGCGGAATGATCCTTTGAATACCATTGAAACGCCTCCCTCGGTTACTTAATCCGCGTCAACTGCACAGACTGCTTGAAAAAAATACCCATGCGCGTGAACGCTCCTAAAAGTCTTACTCAAGCACATTAAAGTGTGGCTTCGCAAAGAAAATGAGCTCGATTCACGCTCGCGTGTAGCGTTACGTCGCGTTGTATGCAGAACAGAGGCGGCACGTTTTGACACTTTTTTTTTCGTTTCGTTGCAATTGGCATTTGCGCATACGCGACAATGTGTGAACTTCGGTCGTTTCAATGTGCGCTGTAGAAAGTTTGTCATCGATTGTCGGTATTGGTGTTACGATTTTGTGAATAATAATTTATTGCATATTTTCGAATTTAGGCGGACTTCCATTTTGATGAAATCATGACAATCGTGAAAGCAAAAAATCAAAATGTGCAACTTTATAAGGAGAGACTCAGATTGAAAATGCAATAAATGTTCACTGCAAGAAATTTCGGTGTGTAAAGTGAACTTTTCGTGATCCACCTATGGATCAAAACTAAAACTATTATTCTTTCTTGGTGGAACTTCCTCCTCTTATATATTTACATACGAAATTCTGCAATAATTTATAAAAAATTTCGAAGCAATGCACATTGAAGAAATGTATCGTAATCAGAAACTTTGCGAGAACTGAAAACGCATTTAAAGACTGAGTATTTGAATATTACTACAAGTTTAATATTAATTGCGAGCGATTACACGAAAAGTAATGGACACGAAAGAGCTTCGACGTGGTCGATCGGTCAGCCTAAGCATACCGACAATCTAATTAGCCATAAAATTATGCCGAGTGCGAAAATCGAAACACAGACAGACTTCGGCCTCTCTGTAAATCTACGTGATCTAACTGCTCTATACCACTTTTACTTTTGCATCAATATTTTTTCTTCAAACTCATTATAGCAAACCTTTCGCAAGCATCGCTCTGCTTTTCTTGTAATCAATACAGCCTTTGCGCGTATGATTGACGTGCCAGAGAGTTTTGGTTTGTTTGAATCGGCCACGGACTTGATGGCTTTATGCAAAGTCACCTCGTGGCTTTTGTAGAATAGTAAATTGTTATTTGCGCAATTATTCAAATCGAACGATTTTTATGATTGATTGGAGCATTTTACGTTTGATTATTTTAATTAGCGCGCGTTTATCTGATGGCGCTGCCTTTTTCCAGTTTATCAATTTCTCATAATTAACCGCTTTTACACACTCTGCAACCGCCTGAATCAGTGGTAAAAAGAGCTCATGATTTTTATGGATATCCGACGCGAGTGTTGCAGAGTCCATTTCATAATTTCGTAATTATATAGCCCGTCAAAACATTGTGACAAAATCATAAATCAGAATATTCGCAATAATAAACATACATCTGCTTCAAGCCGTAAAAAAGAGTTATATTTGTTCATAATTACAGATTTTTACTGGCAAACCAAAGGCAGCTTTACTTCCACTTTGAAATAAATCTACACGCAGTAATGAAAATCAAGTTACAGAAATTACGAGTCGTACAATCACTCAGAGCTAATTGCATTACACCACTAGAGAACTGTTATCACTCAACGCGCGCGAGAAAGTTCTGAAGTGAAAAAGAAAAAGAAAACTCGTCGCAAGTCGGCAAAACAAAGACATAATTTGAAAAAAAGTGGCGTCAAACGCTATATAGAAATTAAAACATCATTGCTGGCTAGAAAGCCGAAGGGGGCCGCATTTACCAACGTTCTAATTGAGGAGCATCGCCGTAGCACGTTAATTACCTCGGCTAGCGAGGAGAAAGATTACGTATAAATGTCGAACGGCGAGAAAACGCATGTTGCGTTGTCTCGAGACGGGAGTATTAATTATCGTGCGTGCGAGTATGAGTGATTTGTTGTTCAACCTAATATCAGTGTCATTCGAGGAGGATTCCGATAAAGTGCGGCTGTTCGAGTCGCGATACCGCGTGACACGAATTCATTCATAGATGCGTGCGTGCACTGCGCACTTATGTCAAACTTATATCACGAGAGAGGAAAAAATAATTGATATCGTATCGTACGAGAGATTGAAATATTACTGCGCGCCGCACGCTGCCGATTACTTATCTAACGAATACTTTTTCTAATCGGGAAATTTGCAATTTTCCCGCGTAACGTCAAAGCCTGTGCTTGATACGACGAAGAATATTAATAACCGACAATAAAGTTGGATGCGGTTGCGAAAAGCCGTTGCGCGCGTCTTTTCTCGTATTATACATCTTGGAATGCTTGCGTGCAGTTCCGCCGAGCTCGCGCGTATAATCACGCATTGAATCATCCCTACAACGATTGCGATACTTAATCAATTTCAACGAGTATTCCGATGCAAGGCAAATTATACGGCCTACAACTGTGAATGAAAGGAAAAAGAAAGAAAAAAAGAAGCGTTACGTTTGTACGAGGGCTCTTAGCATTGACATTGTTTCTAATGAGCAAATGCATCATTATCGTTGAAAGATAATTCAGAGCGCGCATACATATCAATCACAGTGACGTAATGATTGTGCGTGAGAAAACTCGACTAATAAACACTGTGTAATAGAAAAAGCGGCATGGCCAGCATTCAATTAGCAGTAGGCGATAAGTGCTGCAGTGCTTTCGAAAATAGCAGGTTCATTGTGCGAGTGAGAATTAAATGAAGAGTTGCGCCAAAACTTCCTCGTTCCTCGTTCTCGGCGCAGTTTCATAATTACTCCACGACGACGAGTCGTTCAATCATCAAGCGCGCGGACAATTAGAAAATTTATACGTGCGAGCGCGAAGTGACTCTAATTCGTTGCGCGCGCGAAACTCGAGGGGCATGTCGTCACACTAGGAAACGCTTGCGCGGATAGGTGTTGGTTGAACCGAGTATGTCTCCGTCTATTCGGCTAATTCCTTCCTTTTTCTTCCTTTTTCTTGCTTTTTCTTCCTTTTTTTTCGTTTTCTCGGCAATTCACAATACTTCCTAGGTACTCTTGGATCGGAGAGCAGAAAAAATCGCGCGTCAATCGTTTCATAATGCATCAGCTCGCGCTTTCCTTTACCGAGCCCAACATTTTGAAATGACCGTGCTTTTACTTTGGAGTTTACCAGTGATTATCGAAATGTCAGTTATTTAGAATCGAAGCGGACTGCTCGAGGGTGAGAAACTACCGTAAAGCCACTCTATCGTTATCCCAAAGGCGTTTGCGTGTGAATGCTATGGGATCAGATGTAGTTTCGGTTTCGAAAACACCAATGAGGTAATTTTAGTTTGCGTTCGCGCCTTCTGCACTTCTTGTGCTGGACGCGCGCGCTTTCCTTTTTTCCGAGGTATTTTTCCATTGCGTCTGCACGTCCCGCCACGCGCTACGCTTTTATCCTAGATGTAAAATTGTGCGCGCCCCAGTGTACGAGTTGGAGGAAACGGTAGTTATTTGATTGGTCCCTTTTCCAACGGGCCCAGAGGGTAGGTTCGATGATAAGATGCCAGAAAAAAAGTTCGCTACTAAGATTCGTGAACCCATGCGCGTTATTACGAGTTAGTGCATACGTTTCGCCGCGATAACGAAAACCTTTAGCGGTGACCTGCTGCCGTAGAGGAGGGTAGACGATATCCTCCAAATTGTCTCCAACCAGTGACTACACGATAATACCAACTCAGGCGACGAAGTAATGAGAGCTGCCCCTGTTCCCGAGATGTCGAGACCACGCCGTGCCTTTCCAACCGGAGACACTCTCCTCCTCCATGGTTTGTGCATACATCGGTGCGGTAATCGTCAATTTGTATTATTTAACTCACGACTGATTGCTCAGTGAACTTGCACTTTCATGTTTAGTTTATCTTTACAATTGTAATTCATTAAAGCGTTGTACTCGACTCGTAGTTAAATGGCTTTACCCCACCTATGACTGGGGTTTTTACACCGACTAACTACGAGTCTGTTTATTTATTATTAATTCAATTCTCCTTTTACCTCAAATCCGTGAGTTTTTATTTGCACAATCACACACCGATCTGTATAACTTACTCTTTGACTTACAATAATTTATTTTACTTTATTAATTACGACATTCTCATATTAGACCGTACAGTTTGCTACTTAATAATTGTATACAAGTAAACCGTAATTGTAATAATAGCGCTATTAACTATAGAAATAACGAATGAGACAGTGGAAGATTGTAATTAATGGAAATCATTGTCACGCGATGGAAACATATACCAACCGGATATAGAATTCCTAAAGTTATGGATTGATTTTCCCGCAGAAAAGCCTGCTTTTTCCCTAAAGAAGAAATTTTATGAACGAGCGACGCGCGACGACGAAGAGATCGTCGCCGAAAAAAAATTCCCAATAAAACTGACGCTGACGAAAGCCCGTAAAACAGCACAGACACTCGCTGAATTATTACGTACAACGAGCTCTCCTCAATCTCCGGTCGTTGACGTTCTCTCTCTCTCTCTCTCTCTCTCTCTCTCTCTCTCTCTCTCTCTCTCTCTCTTTCGACTTACTGTATTTTTGTTTCTCCCTGCGGTATAGCACGCCGTCGCTACAACGTAAATTATCAACGAGAAAATAAAAACAGACGCACGCGATTTATGACGAATTGGGATTATCGCTCATTTGAGTATAACGAATCTCAATCGCGGTAATAATAGTCTCGCTTCGATGAAATCCCCATTCGCAATGGAGACACGTCCAATGATTGGCAGTGACACCAATAGGCTTTCAGCGCGAAATAACTGACATCTCATCTTGGCTTCCTGCGCACGGACGGCGACCAGAGCCCACAATACTCGACGCGTCAATCGCAAGCGCTATGGCAATAAGTAATTACGAATCTCTCATTGTCGAGCTTTTACATAATCGATCCGCGGAACAAGAAAAGCCTTAGGCTCGATGAAGCGCCCGCGACACGAGCGGTCAAAGTATTTCACTGCGGAGCTTACGTCACGAAGTGCATCTTTGAGAGAGAGAAAGTACGCGTATCGTGGCGTCGAGTATGTACACGTGAAAAAAAACTTTTGCGGGATATATAATTATACGAAATACGGAACTGTATATGCTCTTCTTTTTCTCCCTCTTTTCGACGTGCTCCCGAAGCATGATTGATCGAACTAGTCGCCGGTAGCACGCGGCCCACACGTCTTGATGAATGATCGTTTAATGGGTTTTCGGCTTCTCTTTTTTCTCGATTCGTTTGCATATATTTGTTTAATGCTTCCACGATACCTTAGGATTGAATTTAATTACACGGGGTATTGGTTTTTGCATTAATGAAGATATTACACGGATGTTAAATGTACATACGATGAGTTTGTAGATTAATTGAATGTATGTTATTAAAATCGTGAGAACGTTTCGTTCTACGGCCGATCAAAAACGAATCTTTTTTTTAACAGTCTGTAAATGACATAAGCAGACCTCTAATTAATTATAATCGTTAAAAATTTTTTTAAAATTCAATGTGTTAAGAAAAGCATTTCATCAAGTCTGCATCTACTCTTAAATGATATGTACACGTATGTTGTAATAAAAAAACGCCTTACAGAGAGATTAAAATCGAAATTATGCGTATCATGCTACAATTGACAAATTACTATGATTAAATATTAAAGCCTACTCTAATTCGTTGTGCATTCTATTCAATGATTTTTCATTGACGGTTTCATAAGCATCATGCGCAAATACGGCTATCGCAATAAATGCAGAGAGCGAGCTTTAACAACCACATTATTACAGATATTATGCAAAGCTACTGGCAGTTAAAATAGCAAATATCCAGCCAAATATCACAATGAAAGCATCGTTGCGAAAAAGCCCCTCAAGCGTTTCGCGGTTTCCTCAATTTTTCGCGCCGATATTTTCATTCGGTAAAATTTATGGGTCCAAGATAGCATATTGGCGCAAGCTTTGAAAAATGAAGCGGTTGCCGAAAAACAGCAGAACTCCAGCTGCGGCATCCTGGTTTATATTCAATGTGCACTATGTGGACGCATTAATCAGGTGCGTAATATGCAATGACTTTTTTTCTAGTGTTTTGTCGTTGCGCGCACGAATTTATTCCTTTCGGTGCACTAATTTACGAGCGAACGTGACTATACGCCGATACATGGCGTAATCTGGGCTAATGGAATAGGGCGGCTGTTTTGTTTACGTGTTCTTTTTGTTTTTATTTTGATAAAAGAAAACAGGCGGTTTCGTTTTTCCATATCAAACGATTGCAGATACGATGAAATCAATATTTATATAACTAATTTAAGACAAACGAAATACGTCGAAGGGCATTACTTTGATTTTATGAAGTAACGATCTGACATAATGAAGAAAATTGTCGTTCATTTAGTGGTAAAACGATGAAAGTAACAAAACTTTGAAAACATTACCATGCCATAAAGATTTCATAATTTGCTATATTGAATGCACTGCAAATTTTAGCTATGATCAAAATGAATTGAAGATCTCAACCAACTTTCAATTATTATCAAAGAAAATGGACTGTAATCTGAAAAATTATTACGTGCCCAACTATAACATTCAGAAAATGATAAACAGCAGGATTAACAAATTCACGATTCCCGCGTGGAAAGTGTGACGAACATTATGACCTAACCGAGCTAATAAATAATAAATCGACTCGTAAAATCCGGATTTCGTTGTAGATCAATATTACCTGATCGTTTAAATTATTTCAACACGAAAAGAGAAAAAGACGCATGTTTTTGCGTGACTATTAAATCATTATAACTGGAGAAATGAAAAAAGTCCTCATCCAATCTAGTTTTCTCGTGCTAAAACACAGCTCTTGCACGCATATAGCAGTAGAATACTATACGTGCATTTATGAGTGAAACCGGCGAATGCAAATCGATGGAATTGAAAACCCGTGGGGACTTAACAATAACGATATTTATACGTCCACTCGTTGCCTCGTGCGCGCAGCTTGGTCTGTCTATCTAGTTAGTATGAGGCTTCGTCCTCCCGCTGTGCAAGCCGGATTTCGGCAATAGAAAGTGCTCGTTTGCGTGTTCAATGCAACTGAGTTAATACGCGACATGTATATATCGCGTACGAGCGATTGTTGCGTAAAAAGGGTGCGCGTGTAAAATCCGTGTAAAAAGCCACGGAAATCCATCGCTCGGAACTTCCTATATATATATACGCGTCCCGAAATTAAAGTGAAACTACCGACGTGACGTGGCGGTCTTTCCTCAAACGCGCGCAGTTGATGCAATTACCTTAGCGCGGTTGGTACACGGAGGCAGTAGTCGCAACTGGGCACTCTCGCAGCTATCCAGTGAGAGTTTCTACTCGACGCCACGATTCGCACGAAAGAGAGAGAGATAGAGAGAGAAAAAAGAATTTGGAATTAGTATAGCTGGCAAAGACGACGGCGCCGACGACGTGTTGCTGACAAATTGGCGTTTAATTGCGGCACGCGTGCATCGAACTACGTGCAAAGTGTAAGTTGTAAGTCAGCTGAGTTCATTCCGGAGATTTCTCTCTCTGTTCTTCCCTCTCTCTCTCTCTCTCTCTCTCTCTCTCTCTCTCTCTCTCTCTCTCTCTCTCTCTCTCTCTCTTTTAGAATTTACTTTTTATTTGATTACGTTAGACTCGCAGGTCCGTTTCGAGAAAGTCTGCATAATACAATCGAAGACGTTTTCTAATGAGGAGAATGTATGGAATTATATTGACTGGTTACAGATGATGTAACCTGAAAGTTTTTATTGCCTGCACATTTATCAACGAAAATGATAATGGAACGCCATCCGTAGTCCATTTCTGATGAACGATGAAAAACATTCATGAATAGTATTCTACTTGATTTTTATATTTATAAATACTCAATTAGCTAATATCCTTAACGAAAAGCTCAAACAAAACCGAGCAAGCAGAAGACTAAATATTTCATTGAACAGATTTATTCAAAATTATTTCAAACTTGAAGAAAATCTCAAGAATTTATTATCTAGACTTAGCAAAATACCTAGCGGTAAATTATCGTGAAATCAGCCTATATCAAATTTTTGAAAGCCATTCCAACTCTATCACAAGTTCGATCAATAAACATTTCTAAGTCTAAAGCTGCACATTTTGTCTCGCAAAGTGATCGCCACTTTCTATATATACTTTTTCGACCAATCCTTATAATCGCCAATCATATCAAACCGTGCTTTTAATCCACTATAACAGCCTTCACGACAACTGCTATGCCAAACGTACAAGTGGCGCTGTGCAAAGTTAAAGAGACAAAAAACTTGACCCATCTAGAACCACATTGTATGAACAAGATTTCGCGGAAGTGGGTTTATGCACACGAATACAGTCGTGAGTCGGGAAGAAACAGAAAAAGAAACGACAAAAAAGTCTGGTTAATGACCCAGCCGCGTGTATAGTTACCCAACGTAGAGAAACACACAATCTCCTCTCAACTCGTCGCGGAAGGAAGGGAAATCTCACCGGACAAGGTTGTCTTATCGTCGCTCGGCTTTCTCGGTAATTAGCGCGGGTGTTATCGTGGATGAGGTTATCTCGGGACACGTGTGCCAAATTGACTTGCGCCGAATACGTCATCCAGATTATTTCCACGACAAACTCATCGTGCATCGTTGATTTCACTTGCGAGCGAGCTTGCGCCGGGAATTTCTCTCGCGACGTAAGCTCGTCCGCTCGGCAAGGAGAATTCGGAAGGAAGATACTCGCGCTGCGTGAATGCAAAGACACTCGGGCACACGCGTACTTATTTTGTTGTATAAGTAATTATATACTCCATTCAAGTTCATCGACTCCAATAGGTCAAGCGTGAAAGCGACAAAGCAAAGACAGCTCGAGCTAATAATTCAAAAGCTTACGAGCCGATATGCGAAAGCGACAGTTTTTTTATACTTTCTGGAGGAACCGCCAAACTAAAAATACTACACTCGAAGAAAATGTTAACGATACAGTGATCGATTTCGGTATATTGGAAGGAGCTCGTTCATTGCGGTTTGGCATTGACGTTTGGAATGAGTTTGAATTAGAAATACACGTAACTAATAGCACGCAATTACAGCAATTTCCGCTTCGATACTCGAGTGAAAAAAGGTCGCGGTTGCTAATTTTTATTCGAATTATCATCAGCTCCTGTGGGTGGCAAATGGTATGCGATCTATCAAACATCGCAGTCACTCGTTATCTCCGATGGCGTCGGCCCGAGAAATGATATAACAGGCGTGTACGTAGACCCACGCGCGTTACCCAGTGACACACTTCAAAAAGCCGCATTCCTTCACTGCCAATTCTGTCGTATGTATATTTCGTGCGCTCAACAAGTCTCGGGCTTGCCAACATTGCAAATCCGACGAAAATCCAATTTAGAGAGAAGTCAATAAGATCAGCAAAAAATCGATCAAACGCCTAATCGAGTGCGAGCTCATTACCCGAAAGGCTTTGCACGCTAGTCTGGATTTCAGACAGGTGTGCATACGTGTGAACGTGAGGCCTGTCGCGTATCTTACAAGAAAAGAGATGGAAATAGGTTTAGTGCAGGATACAATGGTGCATGCAGGAATTATGACTCGTTGAACATATGCAAATGTGATATGAGTATCGTTTCTCGTGGCCTTCGCGACCTTCTTTTTTCTCCGGGGATGAGAAACACTGTTTTGAGAGTCTACAATTCTAGAGGATGTACCTTATCTTCATCTTTTCGTTTCTTTTTTAGCTTCCTTTTTCCCGTCAAAGGCGAAAAGTGACTCTAAGTGGTTCAAAGTGTCTTTTGTTCGCGAAATAAAGTCGACTATTGAAGATAATTTCTTTCAAAACAAGCAACTTGAAAGAATCAAACGAGTTGTTGTGAAAATATTTAAGTATTTATCGTAACATTCGTACATTTCATAATTTTCGCCTTTAAGTGAACTTATAAAAAATGTCTTATAAAGAAATCTGATTCATCAAAGTTGAACAGAAGTTATGAGTTTATTAAAAAACAAACAGTTTTCAAGTATCCAATTCAAATCAATTAACAGAACCAACTTGATATTATACGTAAACATCATATTTAACGAACGAAGAAATGAATATAAACGTCCAGTTTACAGCTGTCTACTGTATAATTCTACAGGATGCAAAGTGACACGAAGCATTCATCTATCGATGCAGATATAATCAAACCAAATAGATACCCGTATAATTATTACTTTTGTGAATAAAAATTGTCTTAACCGTATGAATACCTTAAAAAAATTGACAAGCACAAAAGTTCCAAGTACCATAGCACATGCACTGCCAATCTCTAGCAATTAGACTCGTGCGCGCACATACGTGTCCGACTGCGCCTACGTCATTGATAGAGTGAAAGAGAGCGAATAACCGCGCCCGACAGCGGCGGCGGCGGCAGCAGCAGCAGCAGCAGCAACAGCAGCAGCAGCAGCAGCAGCAGCACGTGCTTATATCGATAAGCACAATGGGTGCACACAGCGTCTATAACCCACATCTTATCCTTGCATAGGTATACGCGTACCAGTTTTTCGCGCCCACTTGAAGGCCCTTCACCGCTCCGCAAGAACACACTTCACGTGTCACACGTGCTCGACTGCCCACGTGGACGGCCGCCGCTGCAGCGCTGCAGCCGAGCCACTTTTCCAGCGAGTTTAATGACTTTATCGCACCTGGATTATGCTTTATTTGCCCGAGGGGAAAGCTCGTTCTTTGTCGCTTCGCGCACATGCCCGGAGAGGATTTTGACAGGGCAATGATTTGTCGGTGTTAATGGCACGAGGATTGAGATGTGCCTGCCTCGGGGTACGTCGATATTCAACAAAGTGCCTCTTCAACGAGAATTTGTTAAAGCTACGATTCTACAATAAATCAACGATGCGTCGAGTCAGGTGCCTTCGGTTAACGGGCAAGTTATAAGAACGAATTTTAAAGTAGAATCGCGGCATAAACCCGACGAACTACCGTGATTACCACGACTTTACGACTGCTAGCTTCAACTAATCTTAATCCCCATAAATACAACCAAATTATCGTCGCTCATCGTGCAAAGTCTGTCTAATCGTCGTTTAATCATTCATAAAACACGAAAATGCCTGTAGGCGATCAATGAATCTGCTGGTCTTATATACAGGAATTCCAGTAGCCAAAACGGAACAATGTATATCTTGCTGTCTGACAGTCGAAGAGAAATAGCAAAATTCCATCCGATTTCGGCTTAGCTACGATGCAGATTTTTCCGAGACCTGTTTCTCTCTGGCACAGCTCACCTGTTGACCAACCATTTGCCTACTAGGAGAAGAAAGTCACGTGCGCACACGACACCTCGAGTCGCTTATTGTATAATACCTTTGCCGGTCTACATTTTCGAACACAAAGCGGATGTTTGCGCGAATTGCGAAAGAGGGACTGATTAATTACATTCAGTTTGATTCGCTTCCTGTGCTTTCGCGATGTTTTGTTTCTCATTGTCCATTTGTCGACGACACCATCACTGAAATTGTACACGCGTCGCGTCGCTATCGAGCAACCTCTGTGCCGAAAAATCGCTTCACCTATAATTTATGTCGCTTGATACGACCAAGAAAGTTGAATTATCGTCGGCCGATTTTGATTGAGTTTACCCGCGGCTTCAAAGTTCACGCGCGTGATACTTTCACGCGGCTTTGCGGATCATGTTGACGCGATTTTGAAACGACCGATCGGCATTGTGTTTCTCGCACCCGAGCATTAGAAAGGTCTTCACCGTTTGTCACTCTCTTGTGAGTTTGTTTTTTTTTTTTTTTTCAAGGATTGAGTCTCCGTGTTCATAGATCCATTTTCCCTCGCGTCACGCACCAGAAGGAATTCAAGTTCTCTAATTAAAATTGCCGTGGGTGTTGATGAGCGAATTTGTTAAAAGTGGGGGTTGAAATAAAGATCAATCGAGCACCTTTCTTGTATGCAAATCACGTGGAATTAGAGAAGCTATTTTTAATTTTTAAAACGTTTGAGTGGTCGGATCGACTTACACTTTGTACGCGAAGACCATAGTGGGCTGCAGTACTAACCTGTAATCAGAGAAAAAAAAAATAGAATTAACATAGAGACACGAAAAAAAGTATCGGAAGAACGTGGATGAAAGTCAAGTGATCCGTCTTACGACAAAGCGTTTGTGTTGTTGCGTGTTCGCCCTATCGGAGTGCGTGTGCACGTTCGAAAATTGCGCGCGCGTACACACATCTGACGCAATCAGAGAAGTTGTGTGTTTCAAATCGATTCGTTGGCTTTACAATAGAGGCGCCTCTTTTTCTTCTTCTTCTTCTTCTTCTTTATGTTGCCATGCCTTTCGACATTCTCGATGGTCCGCAAGGCCCGATAGAGTGATTTGCGATTTGCTCATAATAATCCAATAACCCCGGGAGACACAGTATTATCTTCGCTGTTCGGTTGCGCCATCGAAAAATGATGGTTCGCAGGTAAGTTAGGCGAGAAGAATACCGACGAATATCCACGATTGAAAAAACAATCGCGATCCAACCGATCGCTGCTAATTAACATTGCTCCACGCGTCTAAACGCGATTACGCATCTAGCGGTATACAAGCGCAATATAATTGCAACGCACGCGTATTCTCTGACTCTCTCTCTCCCCTGCGGAAAATCGGGGCCTCGTCCGCGAGCGATCGTATAATACAGAAACTCCCGCGCACCGCGCGCCGCTCGCGCGCGCACAATGAGCCAAGAGAAAGAGCTTGTAATCACATTCCAAAGACTCAAGGTTTACTCGCACGTTTACGTTGCCGGCCAGGCGCGCTGCTGCTCGCGCGAGCACGCGACCCGATATCTCGCTCCTGTGTGCCTTTTTATTTTTTTTGCGCGCGATGCGATGTATCACCACACTCACGATTGATTCTTGGACAGCGTGCGCCAACGTCTCTCTATTTTTCTGACCTTTCTTTGTCCACAATTGCACGTCTATTCTACTATTTCAAAGGATTTATCGGCTTAAAAGGCAGAGATGTATTTACCCTCTAGATTATTATGGCGAAAGTATCACTATTTGAAAACATATGTTACAAGCGTTTCATTGAAATTCTAAAAGGGCGATCAAGAAATATTCTCTGACACTTTATTCCAAACTGTCTTCTTTTGTCTCGGTAATAAAGTTACATAAATTAATTGAATCCGTAAAATTTCTGTGAAAAAATATTGATCTTTGGAACCATTAAGTTTCGCTACATTAACTTTCATGACGACGCTCATTATCCAAAAGAAAAGAAACTGCAATTCCTGTTGTAATGTGATCATCATTTTCACTCATTTCGAACTATTAATTTTTTTCTTTACGTAAATATAAATATTAATGTGAAATAGATATTACTTCAATGCAACAGCATCCATAAAAGAACGATCTACATCGCATTCATGAATTGCGAAAAGATTTACATTGGTTCTGTTGGATATCAATCAAATAATACGCCTCATCAAACAGATTTCTAATAAGTTAATATATTTACTTACTATTTTGTTAGATGCATGTCCACCAATAAAAAATAAGTAAATGGTGTAATCTTCATAATGTCATGGACTTTTATGAAAAGTCATAACCCCTGAAAACTCCAACCGCAACCTATTTTGGTCCACTTCGAACGATCTTCAACTTAATCATCATTACAATCTCTTCAGATGCAACATGTGATTTACCTAATAACGTCGATAGCTACTTCATTCCGTATTCGTCTAACTATTTAGAACCGCGCATGTGATACATCACTGTATCACGCGCCGCTGGCGTGTTCCCTCTCTCTCTCTCTCTCTCTCTCTCTCTCATTCTCCCTGGTGCAGCATTCCACCTCCTAACAGAATCGTTACCGAAAACTGCTCTGCGCACTTGCAACACATATCGCACATACATACGCGTGAGTAATTTAATGCCCCTGCAGAACGTTCTCACAGTCGGTTTCATCCCCCACCTTTCGCCGCGAATGAAGAAAAAAATTGGCCAAACTGTAATGCTTTATCCATGTGTAATTCGTTGCTCAACGAAATAATCTTGTGAAATGGCGGAAAAGCAACGGGATTACGCAATACTTATCCACGTATAATTCGTTTATTGCCGAGTGTCACGACTCAATTACTGCGCGGTGGCCTTGCCGTGTCCGCGCACGACAATTTAGGAGTGCGAGATTGCTTTATCACCTGCGATAAGTCCATAGCGTCGCTGTATACGGTGCCGCGCTTCGATAAATTCGCTTGACAAATCGTTCCACGCTCGGCTGTGTTATTTTGGACGTGGCGTAAAGAGAGAGGGACAGAAGAGCGACTGGATACAAAGGAAGCAAGGTCACAGCTTGGTCTGCAAGGTGGCGGGTTCCGTTATTGCGATCCGAACAGGGCGAACACCCATTGTTTTTCCTTACTACTCCAAGCTGCTATGCACGTTTACACTCGGTATCCTGGTTGGATTTGGAAAGTCACGCACAGGGAGGAAGAAAAAAGAACAAGTGTACGTTGGACATAAAGGTCAAGTGCAGTTGGTTACTGAATATAAAACCTCATAAATGAAATTTTTCATAATTTTCCCTCAAACATAACTTCCCTCAAACATGATTTTGGTTAAGTTTTGAGTCGACAAAAAAATCTTTTGGTGCTAAAATTGCTAAAAAAAATTGTTTGGATGCTACAACGATTCTTGTAATTAAGATATTTGTTAATACGTTATTTGTCAAATATACATGGTTTGGAAACGCCGTGAACGACGAGGTGATTTATGATGGCAAATTTATGAATATTATATATTTGCGACTGATTTACGATTTCAACAGCTACCACGCATTTACTCAATAAAACGTATTGTCAAATGAAAAGAGTGTGACAGGATGCCCAAGCCCGAGGCCGAAAGAACGCTTTCCAAACGTTTTTCGAGACTTAAGACAAACGAACGAAAAAACTAAAATTCAGTAAATCTATCAGACGCGGTGCGAAATAGATAAATGTCCGAAACTGGTCTTATGGGGATCAGCGAGTAATAAAGCTGAATTCTTAATCGAAGCGCATTCCTACCGTGACGCGTGCAACCGAACTTTTACGAGGCCATTCTACCGAGCCGTTCGAGATTTAGGCTTTGCTTAAACTGCGACACAGCCTCGTTAGGCCACGGAGCTGTACGCTTAATTATCCATCAGCGGGAGTCACGTCGGCGTAAATCACTAAGGGAGTTTCGAGCACTGCGGGCGCGCACGTGCCACGCGCTCAATAAAATTTTATTTTTGCTAAACAGAACTGCGCTCGCTCGTTCTTTTTCATATTCAATTTTTCAAATTCTTTTGTCGAATAAATGCGCGCGCGTGCGTGCACGCCTGATTGATTTATCGTAAACAGAAGCATACAGCCAGATCAGAGAGAGAGAGAGAGAGAGGGCGGGGAGATTGCGACACCTCAGAAGACTGTGTCAACGATAAATTCATCATTCGACGACTATCCGCTAGAAAAAAAGGAATATATAAGCTACATTGGCGCGGCACACAAAGCTCCTCCGACAGGGTGTATACATATCCAAGATGATTTACTAGAAGCATATGCACGCGGTGTAATGACATTCAAAAGGCGTTTGGCACGCGATGTTTGAAAGCGAAACGATCTTGGCCGATGATGAAGTTTTAATGGGCCGCGTGCGTAATGATTCTTGTTACTTTTCTTTTATATATGACTTCTAGCGTGTCAATGATGCCTGTCAGTTGTAAAAGTCTCCATTGATAGTTGTAGGCGAGATTTTTTATCTTCGTGTCTCATAATGATTTAACGCTGGACTCTGGCAATCTACTCGTGTTAATGCACTCGTAAACGTTGCTATCTGTTACGATGATTTGTCGGAATGGATTATATGCGCCGCGCGAAAAAAATCTCAACCGTTCAGTCGTAAATATATGGAATTCAAGTTTTTCTGCTATTACTTTTGAAACTTTTATATTTTTGTTATACTGTTGTATATTGCATTATAGTTCGTTCAAATACGCGTACTTCCACGTACTTCCATCTCCACTTCCATTCTAAAGTTATGTAGGGAAAAAGATGAAATTGATAAAACAATGCAAATTAGTATAGTTTAGCTTGTACTCATGGATGGCATGTTTCTTAGAATTTTGTTGCAGGAATAATGTAGATGGTATAATGAAATACTGAACGCTTGTTCTACATACGACTATATGATTTGTTTATGTGTCAAGCCCGTTTGTTCTTTTCGATTTTCTTAGGTTTCTTAATCTAAAATAATGACACAAGGTACACGCACAACTGTACAGTAACCGTGGGAAAAATAATGCCATTAATTTCCCTTTAACGGCAGACCCTTAATCTTGTTCAAAACGATGAAAAATTCTCCATAGCATGATAAAACCATTGTTAAAGATTCCTTTTCAGTTCACTGTAATATCGAAAAATGTTAATATCAGGCAATGAAATATTGCCCAATTAAGGCTATCGAGTCTGGAATTTCGAAATTTTCATAATCTGCACTCACTAAAACCGCGTGAAGTACTATCGACCAAGCAATTACAATAACAAGCCATATTAAAATATCTCTTTTCCAAGCATCACGAAACTCGACACCTGTTATATACCAGTCTGCAGGCTTTTCATTTTTTCTATAAAATCTCCATTATGGCAATTAACCTACAAATCATGCATCGACACCAGCATCACCGTAACGTTTCCTGTTGCACACTTACTATACATGTACTATCTTACGATCAATCCAATTTTGCGAATTAACCAATTAAACTCTTATTTCGCCACTCATTGGTCACGCATGCGCAGGTGCAATAAAGCGCGCACTCACGCGACTCAAACACGTGTGTGTCCGCAATCAGCAAGATCAAGGGGAGCTGGTTTCCAAGCGTTTTCATATGAGTTCTCCTTTTTCCTTTGCCCCGTTCGATAATATACACACGTATGCCAGAATATTTGAGAGGCTTAATTATTGCCTTAGACCCGTTACGATTGCTCGTGATTTAGGGTGTGGGCTCTGATAAAGATCTTGATTATTTTCGCGAATGTCCGCTCGATAGTGAGTCGCACGAAACGGTCTATTTTCAGATAAGCGTTATTTAATAATACGCTCGTGAAAAAATTTCGACTGGCACCGTAGCTAATGCCCGCGCATATACTCGATATTCCGTTTCGAGTGTTATCTGTCGACTTCTTTTCCTCTACTTTCGGATTTAATTTATTAGCCGTGATAAAGAATCGATATGTATCTGATTGAATACAAAAAGAAATGTGCATAATCATTCGTGCAACTATACTGTTGAAAGCTCGTAAATAGCAAAGAATTTTTGTTTTTCAGCATACTGAATTAATCGCTTGTATCTGTAGTTTTCTTTTCTCACTAGTCGGATGAATCTGTCTTAAAGAAGAACAGAGAACCACAAATATTTAAACAGTATCAATCGTAGTTACTAAGGTTTCTTTGAAAAATTCAATTCACTCTTGTCAAAATTCAATTTTGTCTGAATTATTTCTATGTATTCAGGGCATTTTCATTGATATAAAGGTTAGAAGAAGACTGAGCTCTTATAAACCCCAAAAGCACAGGATAAGGGTAATTTATCATTTCCTTTTTTATTTAAAAGTTAAATCGCTTAAACTTTATCTTTATAAAACACTCACAATCTTGCATCAATAGAATATCTAAATCGAATGGAAATTTTTTAAGAGAAAAACATAACAAACGAATCAAAACATAGCCATGTATAATCCAGTTTTGGAATATGTTAATGACTTGTTGCATATTGCTATATTGCTAAAAATTTGTAAATAGTGTTGACTAAAAACGATTCAAATACTTGGGGAGCATTAAGTCTGAGATACGATATCCAAGGTTTTCATAGGAATTATGTAGGTCATACTGATGTCAGATCTCTTAGCAAGCAATCAATCCCATTCGATTCAGTAGAATGAACATACTCGGGTAGCATCGCACGGTACAATGTCAGGTGTTCAGCTCATGGTCACGATTGCAGTGATAGTCTAATGGTTAACGATTGAGAAACTTCAATGAGTATCTAATAATTGTACATCTAAAGCAATTTCAAGATCCACTTTTCTGGCTCGGATAAGGTTATCATCTGAATGTCGCTTTTTTCTGTTCTATTACATTTAAAATAATTATCTTATTATCATACAATTTTTTAATCAATTCGTGTACACACTAAGTTTATTAATATTTCAAAAGCGGAGAAGCTTATTTCGCAAGCTCACTGGCACGCTAACCAAGACAACACAAGAACAAGCCGTTAGGGCATCAACCGCACGTCCAGAAATAAAGAAGAAAAGGGCATTCGGCAACCGCGCTCGCATGTACACGATGCGCGGACCAATTCGCGCACAGCTCGTAAAAATCGTAATTGCCACGCGAGCAAGTTAGAGGAAAGAGGAAACGAAAGAAATGAGAATTACTTGCGAGCGCATTACATTGTGCAACGTTGTGCCCGGGCGCGCGTGCTGTGCGATTATGCTAATTTTAATTGGGCGGCAATTTCGCAAAGTGTGCCGCGACAGGTGACCCGAATTGTTCGTCTGCGATTAGGTGAATTGGTGGAAAGCCACCCACGCGTGCCTTTAGTCTTATTGGCCGGGTAACAGATAAAGGTCGAGTTCTGGTCAAAGTTTCATAATGTCTTTACTTTGTGACTGGAATGATTAGCGAATACGATTCAAGTTGTTTCCTTATTGATCGGTAATTTGAATATAGAACGGCAAACGTTTTATATTGATTTTATAAAGCATACCGGTAGAGGATAAATCTACAGATAATATATCATAAATTTATCATTTAAAAGCGAACATAATCTCTTTTGCATATAAATAACTGATCTTATTATTTTGGCTCAATGAATCAAAACTAGAGCCTTGACTTTGTATACGTATCATACAAATCAACTGGCTTCGTATTAGTTTAAATGTACAGAGTGATTACGTTAATATTGTCAAAGTTATTAATATTTTGTTAATATTAATAGGTTGCTTAACTTCATATAAAAATACATGGATACATTGGAGCAACGACATACGTAGTCAAGACAACAATTGTCGTACATAAATAAGACACCTAAACGAAAAATAATTACAAAGTACGGCAGTGGCAACAGATAAAGATACGGTTCGACAACGGTCAAAAACACAGTGCAAACAGCGTCTTAGGTGAAAACAAGGCCAGCTAGCCAGCTTAATTCCGAAATTCCAGAGCGCAAATAGAACTGTACTGGTATAGAAGGCGCGCCAGCCCGACGAAACGAAAACAATGACCTGTCATAGAGAGCCGCTCTTTCGTAATACCGCTTTGGCTTTTTTGAAACCGACGAAAGTGCCTTAGAATTATAAGCAGAAAATTGGAGGTCTTTTTCGCCAGTATGTTCGTAAAAGTCCTTGAACGAAAGAGAGTAGAAAAATGCCGACATTATTCGCACGGAAAAATGCATCCTGTGCCGTTTTACAACAGGTTACTGTCGTCGACCTTTCACGCTGCCCGATGAACTTATCGATTTTACGTACAATCTTGGACTGCATTCTTTTGACGAACGGCCGCACCTTCGGCGAGTTTTCATAATAATTAATTGACCGTTCGATCGACTTTTTTCTTTTTTCGCGCTGCGTTGTCGTTTGTCATTGTTGTCATCAAGCTGGAATGCATCTAGTCAATGAATCAGCGATTAATACTCGTATATTTAAGGCATAATAATTTCGTCCGCGTCAATTTCACAATGCCCATGTCAATAGTGACCGAAGGTGCCACTCACACGTAGCTTTTTCTTTGATAAATCGGTCCGGGAAAAAAATCCCTTTTCGTCTCTTTGCAACGACAGACGCGTACAATAGTGTCGTTAAAAAAGATCAGCTCAATAACTCGACGTTTAACTCGGGGAACGGCAAGCCGCTCCGAATAAAAGCCCTGAGACTTTTACAGCAGTTTGATAAGGATCGTTTATTTCACGCGCGACAGACATGAACGTGCCGAAAGTCGATTGATTTATGCTGTCTTCGGGAATTCGCGCTCGGGAGAAAACGAGTTTCCGCGTTGCAGGTAGTTTCTGAATTAACCGTTCTTGCACCGGTTTTTTCACTCCGGCTACTTTTATAATGATGAATACATTGCGAAAAATCATCGTGGCTACTCTCTTTTGACTTTACGGCAATTTATACGTCACTAATTGCGAGTCTCGTTGGCAAGCCCTCGAGGGACGATGATCGATTATTCTCTTATCTGTTCGAACTTAAAATTCATTGACCGATGAAAGCTGCTGCATCCACGCGATAGCAGAACGCAATAGAATGAACGAGCTCGGTTAGGCGCATTTGCGCACCAGCAGGCGCGAATTCGCCGGGCTTTTCGCTCTCCCATTGTTCTTTTCAATGTAGGCTGTAGGCTGCCTGCGTGCACCTTCTCTCTATCTCTCGCGTGACCCACACTCATACACAACCGCAATTGCGAAATATGGCGTGCAGGCATCACTTTTTCGATGGATGATTGAAGCTGCGTGGGGATCGCGTCGAGTCCTGTAGATAAAAGCTCGGTTGCGCAACGCTCTAACGAGGAGCGCTGCCTAAGATTCTACTTTTTTTTTCACGGAGAAATAATTGGCCGAGGGCAAGTTTGGTATGTCGCTCCGCTGTTCCAGCGATAATTTAAATATTCCGCATATCAAAGTGTTTACCTCTGTGACTGCGATATAATCTCTTTTTTTCTTTTGAATGAAACGCCGAGATACTTTGAATATTTGATGGGAATGGTTTGAGTCGTGTGAGAATTAGAACTTTTTGTCAAAATGTTTCAATTTTACCAAGAAAAGCATTAACAAACGTTTATTTTGGTTATTTGAGAATAGAACAAAGCCACATGTCGTTATGAGACTCAATCCCAACTCTCCAAAACTACGTTTTAGTTTAAGCGACTAACGCTACAAAGAATAAAAAAGGCTGATTGAGATGCCAAGGAGGCTTGAAGAATATCTTACGAAAACACAAAGTAGTGGTACCGTAATGAAAATACAGTCGTGTGAAAACAATGGAAAAATTGAAAGGTGCGGTATAATGTCTAATGCAAGCAGAGAGAATTTTGTAGTTCCACGGGATTGCAAGTCACAGACATTTAAATAACAAACTGCTCCAATTACCTTACAAAGCCCCCGGTAAAACCACATCTTATTAGAATATGTAGCCGTCACCCCCAATGCCATTGTTGCGCTCGCGTGTACGCTGAGAAAAAGCTTGGCGATGCGTGCTCATTAGACCACCACCGCACCGCAGCAACTGTTGCAAAACTGCGCGCTCCCGATACGTAGCCCCCTGGAAAAACGTCAAAATTATTTATCGTTCGCGGTAATGACGTTGTAAAAGAGCGAGCCGATTTCGGTGCGCGTTGAGCAAGACAATGGATTTCTCGCGGACGCCGTCGCGCTTTTTAGGCAAGGCGTTTTGATTTTCTAATTGCACTGATACCGATAAGCCGTTGCTCAATCGCGCGAAGCCAAAGAAAATCACAATTATGTAAAAGCCAATAAAACCCACCTCGGCCGTAAATCTTCCGCGCATTGTCAGCTCGATAAGTTCTCGCTCACTGCTAATTAACGGCGACGCGCGCGCGAGAGCTCACGAGTTTTAATTGCGCCCACTCGCGCTTTCATAAAAGTGAAATCCTCGATTTACCCCGCAATCAAGATCGATTTAGTCGATTGTTCAACGCGCGCGCGTAAAAGCGTGAATTGAGCTATGACCGGGCGAAGACGAAAACGCCGCCAAAAAAAAATTTTTTTTCTCTTTCACTTGCGGCCGAACAAGCTTGAAAACAGGTGCGCGAGATCTGGTTCTTTCGTTTCTTTCTTTTTTTTTTTCTACCCGATTGAGATTGAGGCAATGACGCGTGACTTAGTTTCGGAAAATTAGCAAGTGGATTCGATAATCCAGTTGCGTGACACTGCCGGAATGCCGTTTAGACGTAATACATTATGTTGGAAGAGATAGGCCATGGAAGAAAGTGCAGTGACTCAATGTCGCGCGAAATTTTTTTATCACCGCCTCGTTCAGTGGAACTATTCAAGTGTTTATGTGGTAGAGTTTTAGTATTTATAGAGTTGAGATCGATGAGAAGTGTGTTGATACATTCAAGTGAGCGACAGGTTGATTATCACAAAATCGATTGATATAATTTAATTCTATAATTTTTGTTTGGAATTTTTATGAGTTAACATGTCTTTTTTCTTTTTTATTATATCTATTATTATATACTGCAACCTTGTACATCTGTAGGTTTTGCTATCTAGCTGGAAAAATGAGATAAAATAATAATAAGTAATTTCTTGAATTATTAGCATTGTGTCTAAAATGATGTCGGATAACAGCACTACATTGTAAGATGAATCAGTCATACTTTTGTTTCCAATTTCTATATTTCTAAGACAATTTCTACGTAACAGTCAATGCTTTTTAATTCGTGATCGGTAAATACATGTATCCCACCTATTAATCACATACTCAACTTGTTTTTAATTTCTTTTTTTAATAATTAATTTATATAAGCATTGTCTCTTCAGTTATCTTCATTGCCATGCAATAATTTTGATTTATCTACGTAACACAAATATTTCAGCACTTACGATTAGTCGATGATGGCTTTATTACTAAAAGCCGGCATTGAACGTCTAACCAATGAATGCATTGTTAAATATCATGTTACAATCGTATTCGATAGATTACTTAAGTGGTTTTTTTATTTAATCTTCTAATGTTGTCGCAATAAGTAATGAAAAATCCATGAGAAAACGCTATTTTTCGATCGGCAGCACCTTACAAACCTACCAAATCTAACCATAGGCGCAGGTGCGATTTTTCAGCAATTTGCGCGGCTGCACCTTCACACGCTCACTCTCTCTCTCTCTCTCTCTCTCTCTTTCTATATATATATATATATATATATGTATCCCGGGCTGCTTTGCACGTGAGCTTGAGCCGTTGAACGCCGCGCAGCATAAGATACACATATAGGCGTGTATACGCAAACACGTGACGTGCCTCACGTGTGACACTGGCGTACGTATGTACGTTCGCTCGCATTTTTCGCTTTGCCAGTTTCACGTGCAGCGGTCTCGTGAGCTTCATTGTGTTTGCGCACGCGCGTGTCATTGAACTGATTTACTTGGCCGCGACGAGATGGAATGCAGATTCGTTCTCCAAGAAGATCATCGCACGAGTGCAAATAATAAACGGCTCGAACGACATTAAATTCCATAACGGCAAGAGCGGAGCCGTGGGCATAAAAACAATTGTCGGGATCTCTTTCTCTCGCTCGGTATCGCGGGCACTGTTTATGGGCGAACGGCTAATTGCGCGAAATTATTTATCGGTCGTCCAATGCCTTACAGTTGGTGATGAAACCCGACCCGAGGGTGTGTTTTGTTTGACGCTGTCGGTGTGTTGTTTTCAAAGTGGAATTATTGCGAAATTCGACAGAGAGCGTTGCGGAGATCGTTGGGGAGTGGTTTTTTTAGACTAATAGTCGTGATTATGATCTTTATCGTGTTTGTTTTTTCTCGAATGCTACAGTGCAAACAATGATCGTCGCTGCTATTAACGAATTACTGTTCGTTAGGACTTTTGATTTAGCCGATATATGGATTTTTTTCTAAATTATCTACGCATTTCCGATAAGTATTAGCATTATACAACGCACTACGCTAAGCTCACGTAGCCGGGCACTAAAATTCCTGATTTATGAATCTAAGAATAAACACATACGGCGCTGCGCTGTAATAAAGTCTCATTCGAGGCCCGCAAGAAAAAAATGAAAACGAAAAAAATAGCCTAATCGTCCAATTGAATCTCGCGAGCGCCACGCGTGTCCAGTAGCGCATGCCGTGCCGTTACAAAACCGCGCGTCGGCTGTGAATTATTAAAAAAGGCCAAGGCATTCAACAATAACCTGGCAATTTGTTTCTACGTATGTGGGAGTTTCAAAAGAAAACGTATGATCTTTAAGAGCTCTTGCGGCAAAAGCGCGCGCGCTATAATCATTTCCATCTGGCCAGGATAGCCGCGCGCGCGCGCACTTTCATGTCGTTCAGATAGCCTAATCACAAAGCCTCTCCCGTACCCCTTCATTGTCGGTGCAAAATATCAATCGGTCGTTTCGCATTCCGCGCCGCTGTATTAGATCAAACGAGAGCGGCAGCGCGCATACCACCTCAAAAAAGAAAACCGCGACCCCCTCGGGGCTGGCGGAAAAAAGCGCAACTGCACGCCGAAAACCTACTCTACGCGTGGATAGATAGGTAGATATATGTACGCATGCGCGCTACACTCTTAATTAGTAAGCTAATCGTAGTAATGGCCGAAGCTTTCGAAACTCACTAACCATTTTCGGCTCTGCAATTTTTCTTCGCGCATTTTTCAATGCACGTGAAAGTTTTTGAGTTCGCCACTTCGAAGAATAAAAGTTGCTCGCTAATTTGCCGCACGCTTGTTAATTGACGCTGTTGCTAAACCACCTGAAACATCATCGACACGATAAATTCTTTTCAACTGCGGACGTCAATGAAGTTAGTAAATTACTTATAACCATTACGCTTAATGCCGCATCTTCGTGGATTATAGATGTGAAAACTGATTTAGAAACGAATAAATATCTCTGCGACCTCGAGGCAAACTTGCTCACTACTGCTCGTATGCCTTCGTGCCGAGGCAGTGTCTTACCTGAAGAAAGACTAACAGAAAGAAGAAACGAAAAAATTAGAGAGGTGCATTGTTAACATCACGGGTCGCTCCGCGGAGTCTCTCATTATATCGTCTGCGCAACAAAGGAGTGCCGCGCGATTCGAAGCACAATCACGCACTTGTAAGCGTGTGTAAGCGTGTTCGTCGATTTTTCTTCCACTCTCTCTCCATACCTCTCTCGGCGCGGCGACAAAATCGTACAAATGAGACGCGAAAAATCTCGCGGCGCGAGCGATTTATTTTATCGATCGCCGACAGAGATATGCATTGCGATACACGCGCGCGCGGAGAATGTCGGCGAGGGAGCTGTATACAGGCGACGTAACCTAAATTGACTGGATAAAAATTGCGCGACATTGTGCGTATGTCTGCTCGAACGGGAGAAATATCCATCTCGGTAGCGTGTCAACGGCTAAGCCCTGTGGCGGCATATCGAAACTTGCCGACAATTATTGAGCAGTCAATTGTTTTGCGCACTTGAAAATTCATACGTACGCCATTGAGAATCCACGAATTTTACGATGAGTTGGTTCGCTCGCGAGTGAAAATATCTCTGCGAGTGTATACGAGCGCGCGAAGCTTTATCCGAAGAAAAATAAACAGCTCGACGGATAATGAGCCGCGGACCGCTTACGAAGTACACCCGCGCAATGGCCATTTTCGCAATCGACGCGCGCTCATTTAATAACCGCGTGGCTATCAAACTAAAAAAATTATTTTTTTTATTCGACAGTTAATTACCCGTGTGTTAATAATTTTTTCTTCAATTGCGCAAATGACGATGGAAAAACAGAATATAAACGACACATCCGGTTATAAATCCACAATGGAATGTTTTCTTTCTTACTTAATGAATTGGCGGGAGCTTGACAATAAGCTCCGGTTAATGATTTGTGGAAATAAATTTGGAAACGTGGTTGTTGGTGTCAACGTTGTTGTTGTTGTTTAATTCAAGTAAAAAAGGTGTGATAATGAAAAAACGTAGCTAATGTTAATAACTTGAAGTACACAGGATACAATCAACTTTTTCGCTATTGATCCAATTAGTGTGTTTGAACAGGTTCCAAATGAAACTTACATTTTCAGTGTAGTGAACAACTTTGAAATTAAACTGACATATATTCATTTTTATCACAACTTTCTTTTTAAATAATCCATTTCAAAACCGACAATTCCAAACCGCAATATTAAGATGCTGTCAATGTCGAAAAAAATACATAAAAGTGACAGAAAAGCAATATTTTGTTCTTTGAAAAAAACGGACTCAAGATTTACGAGACAAGCTTTGGAATTTTGACATCAGAAGTGCAGTAACTAAAAACCACAAACAACACGAGAAGAAAATAACGCGTATATATTTTTCCTCGTGCAGTCTGCTGTCAAAGCCACTGTACGTTGCAAAGTAATTCGGCAGGTTCTCAATTATACCTCCTTAAAATTCTCCAGATCCATTCGTATTCGCGCGTGCGCACACACACACGTACAGACAAAACTGACTAAAAAAAAAAGAAAAAGAAAAAGAAAAAGAAAAAAAACGCAAGCGGCAAGTTAGCAAACGCACTAATTAATAATGAAAAAGGCGGAAATGGCCGGAGGCTCGGAAAGGGAAAAAGTGCCCGAAGGTGACCGCGTCGCCGAATAATTGGGCGTAGTGTGGAATGCGAAAAAAGAAAATTCGCCCTAAAAGGCGCGATAAATCAGCAGCTCTCTCTTTCTTTCGACAATGCTGAACGTGGTGTGTGGACCTCCCTCCGAAACGTTCGCGCTCTACATTAGCATGCCTTTTTTCTCTAGAAAATAAGCGACCACGAGAGTCGACGCTGTAAGTAGGCGAAAGGCGTTTGACGCCTTTAATGGATACGTTTTCGGTTTCGCGTTGCGCGCTGATATAGACTTAACGAGGCAGTTGGCCCCCTGATATTGTCAGTCGCGTACGCGCGGAATGTCTCGCTAATAATTTGTAATTAATGTCCAGCTTTACACTTGCTCGGGATATATATTAAGATATACTTTATGGATTGAATCGTTACTGGCTTTTTCATTTGGTTTCATTTGGTTTCATTTGAATGCAATTTTCAAGTGAAAAAATTGGTACATTTTTTAACTAACAACACTGTGAATTATCACAAGACAAAAAAACAGTTTCGGCGCTTCGGATTCTACCACTGTTCTCCTGTAAACTGGTGTGTTGCATAAGATTTTATCTTCAATGTGAAATAAATACGATATGGAATCCAACAAGTCTTCGACTCACTTTTGGGAATTATTGAATAATAAGATTTCCGCATTCAAAAAGAATTCAAATAATGCGCTAGTTACACGATTAAGTAATAATAACAATTACCTTTCAAATATTTTTAAAAAATTGCAAAATAAAAGAACAAATTCAGGAAAAACTGGCACAAAATTGCTTCATAGCCATCAGTCATAAAATTTCAGACACGTACGTGTTCCGTACACAGGAGCTGCATAAAACATCATATTCAATGAGATCCAAATAGATACACTACTTACAGGGAGAAAGAGAGAGAGAGAGAGAGAATCTCTTATCGGACTCACGCTGTTTTCATTCGCAAAAACTCAACGAATGAGCTTACCGGTATAACTGCACGTACTTTATGTACTTTAGCTGAATGATAAAGTTATAAAGCATAAACTGGTCGAAGTAACTTCTACAAATACTTTCTTTCATTTTTTTTCCTCTCCTCTCTCTTGACTCATTGTGGAAATTGAGCCATAAATATAAAACGAGCCATTTCGACAATATTGCCAGACCACAGGGAGCAAAAAGGAAAAGAGAGACGCGGAAATACATCGAACGAAGAATGCATAACACTACTCGCAGCCACTTCATAAATATGGATCTCGCGAGCGCTTTTTATGATGGATTTACAATTACGTTTGTGCGTATGTTAGGCAGGGAGAGAGAGAGAAAATCAAGTCTAATGAGCGTGTACTAAAGCTCAGACACGCGTCCTTGGGACACACGTGAGGTCGTTGGATTAAGTACTTTGGCAAGGATTCAAGCGTTAAAAGTCTCGTCGAACTCAGCAGAATTATTAATTTATCGTTTAGTAAACGCGCTACTCGATATGCCTCTATACAAAATTTAATTATACGTGTATTTTGGATCAATCGAAGCGCACAGCTGATCAATTAATACTTCGTCACGACAGTAAACAATAAAATGAAAGTTTTCGAGTTAATCATCAATGTTAATTTGCTATCTATTTAACGAGTCGACCACTTGTTATGACATCGATTGCTAGATAGATTTACGATTCTGAATTTTTCGCTCACGGTGCACGCACGCGCAAAAAGAAAAAGAGCTGGCCCACGAAAGCTTTTTTTATTACATCGTTATGGATTCTAAAATGCAATGAGCTTCATAATTGGGCGTTTAATTTTAGGCAGCCGAGGAATTTGAGTTCCAACAAAGAAGTAGGTCGTCAGTCCGTGATGGATTTACGACTCGATGAGGTAAAGTGTACATGAGTTATGGAGATTTTCCAAGTGGGCGCTGTTGTTAATGATTCTCGGGCAAGCGGTTTACGAGGTCCGGCGTCTATGCTCACGCATCTCATCAAAATTGCAAATTTAATTCAGTCGAAAGAGTCAAGAAAACATAATGATTTCTAGCAATACTCTATATGCATATCCTAAACTTTCACCGCGCGCGAAGTACCTTCCATCTTAAAACACCACAACAATATCTCCAAGCCGCCGAAACGGTAAAAAGAGTTTCGTCACCCACTCGGGAAGAAAAAAAGAAAAAAGAAATCGACTTTTCCATCTCGCGCCTTTCCATGTCGGATCGAGCACTACGTGGCTCTTTCACGACCTCTGCCCCATTAAACACACAATACATTTTCCCGCGCGGCATCGTTACACTTTCACCCGCGAGAAAATGACACGTAGCTATGCCCGCGCTTGCATAACGGCGCATCTGCAGCGAACTAGAATTCGATTAGTCGGTAAAGTAGACGCAAGTGGCGTACAACGCCGTGCATTGTTACCCACGCTGTACGTCTGTTATTTAGCCACTTGTCTTCGACCATTATTCATTTCTAAAACGAGGCTTTTGGAGGTAATAGTTTTCGTTGTCACATAATGTCGATCATGATGTTGCTATTGCACCCCCGCGTTCGTACCATTGATCAATGATGTTGGATAAGACTATTATCCGACCTTTCGCTTCGAGCGTGAAAATTAGCTTATTACAACTAAATTTCATCTATTGTACAAGTGTAATTACTGTCATTTCGACGAATACAAACGATTTTTCTACTTAACCGTTTAATAACGAAATTGTAGGTCATTAAATCATCAGCGTCAAATATCGCAATGTTAAAATAAGTAAAATACAATTAAGAGCTTATCCGCTTGTAAAAAATGCCAGCGTACGTAGGAATTAATTCCGAGCACCTCGTTGACAACTAAATGGTAGATCACGCGTGAAATTGAATTTAGGCGCGCAGCTGCACGCAGTCCATTATGATTCAGTATTCGGTTATACGCAGCCTCCTTATCTACATCAGGCTAATTGTACATTTGGTCAGCATCCATTAACGCGCCCGCGTGAAAAAAAGTGAAAGCATATAGAAAAGGTTTCGAGGCGGACAGAAATATTAATCGACTTAATTCATTATCAGCATAGCTAAAACTTCAATGAGTGTTGGACGCAAAACGACCACTCAATGCCGTCAGATCGTGCTGACAATTCAGCAGTTGTCAGTTGAAATTACTATCGTTTCGGCTTATAACGCCTTAAATAACTTCGCACTGCAAGCACATTTGTTAATCAACTTCCTTATGTAAACGTAAAAAATATGATAAGAGAGTCGGATGCCTCACTCATCGTCAAGTGTCAGCCACGCGGAAGCACCCACATTAATTAGTAGTCTCGCTATCATTATCATCGAATTTAGTGTTGCAGCGAATCTGACGTTTCAAACATATAAGTGCACAAAATTAATGTTATTTGATATACATTTATAGTGAATATGAATATTCAAGAAAATAAATCACAGATAAACTTCATATTTAACAATTATACGGACAATTGCAACGTTAAACCATCGTAAAACTCGTTGCAACTACAATAACAGCAGTATAAACGCCAACTAATAGCAGGTCTTTGTAAAACGGCTAGACAAAAGACGACAATTAAACTCGTCTCTCACACTTGCACAGAGTTCATTTCCTTGGACATGCCGGCAAAAAAGTAGTCAGAGAGAAGCGTAGAAGTATAAAATCAAGGCCACACACCAGTGACGCGTAAGTACACACGAGAGAGAGAGAAAGAGAGAGAGAGAGAGAGAGAGAGAGAGAGAGAGAGAGAGAGAGAGAGAGAGAGAGAGAGATGAACGAATCGGCTAATTGACAGCTTGACGCGACCGTCGACACGACGCCGTTGAACCGGCTTCTCCTCAAAGTGAGCTCGATGCACGGATAAGCAATGATGACAGCGCGCGGATCTATATGGAGCTTCTTGTTTGTCACACGTAGCTTCATTTTGTTCGGAATGCCATGGGTAATTGACTAACTCAGTTATTTGTGTTACGTCTTGGTAATTATATAAAAGCTTTGCTTTTAATTTATTTATGCGCGAAAATTTGTTTCCAATTATAACCTCATTTATATGCCTTGATTTTCAAAGTATTTCACGTAAATTTGAAATTTCACGCGCAAAAATAATAGCAATTACCCCGTTATGCGCGTTGGACCAACTTGAAGGTTTCTACTTGCAAAGCACACAATAGAATACTATGACTCGTACGCAGTGCAACGGTAATTCATCATCTTCTCTTGCGAGTGTCTAAAGTTGTTACAGAAATCTCATACAACAGCTGTCTATGGACGAAAGAGAAAGTACGTGCATCTTGAAAGCGAGATATCGTCCTTCCTCTCCCTCTCCATGTCATCCTTCGAGAAAATGTTTGCATGTATCTCAGAGGTTTTACCGGCGTTTATTCCGCGATCGACATGTATCTAAAAAAATTGATTCTCGCGCGCTCGATGTATGCCCACAGCGCGCTCACAGAGATCAAATTAACCAACGACGCCGCGCGCGATTTTTCGGCAAACGGCAAACACATGGTCTCGTGCGGCGTGCACGTACGTATACGCGCAGCGTTTCGAAATTCACTCTGCGCATTCGCGTACATAGCGCGCCGAGCTATCGCGGATCTCCCGTGTAATTGTTCTTGCGCCGTTCGATGGTAGACGCGCGTGTCCCCTTGCACGTGGCTATAATTATCGGAATTATCATGAGCTTAATTACGCTGCACCGGAGATCAGATTTTCGCGTAAACGCGCATCGCTACGGACAAGCATTCGCATTCGTTTCGCCGTTTGCGAAATATTATTGTGCGTCGGCACACGTATTGTTGCAATTATTTTCCGGATCGATCGACAACGGCAGCGGCGAACGCAACAAGCAATAAATCCTCGAATATGAGCATTTAGATGTATAAGCCGATAGTAATCGTGCGTGTAAAAGGCCACCAAATCCGCTTCGATTTTTCACTACATGTATGGTATACGTTCGACTCCCCTATAAAGATCTTGTGTGATATTGACTTATTACAGCACGCGTATCGACACACATGGCCAGTATTCAAAACAACAATTCCGCGCGCCGGGTAACGAAGTTTCAATTACGCCGCCGCCACAGCAATTATCCCAATTTCACGTTAACGAGCCTCCCAAGCGTGATAGCTCAATAAACGCGCTCCATTGGTTGCCGACCGACCGACTTTTCTCTCTCTCTCTCTCTCGCGATTCATTTTTACCGAATCGGCTTATTTTTGTAATTAGTAAACACGAACTTTCCGACACTTCTAATTGGGAGAAACGTTGCGCGATATCGACGTCATATTTCGCCAGTTCGATTTCATTATACCGAATGACCGAATGTCCGTGATATGGATAAGTCACGCGAGAGGAAGAGAATCATTATTGCAAATCATCGAGTATTGACGTGTGCGACACTTTTCGTGTCATGTTCGATTTTTGTCTGATTGCGTACATCCCTCTCTCGATGGATGAAAACAAGGTCAAAGCTGCCTTTTCAGGGCATGTACTCGCAGAATTCATACAATTGACTTTATAATGAAAAAAAAAAACTCTATCGCATTGATACTCCGTGATAATGGCGTGTAATTAGCGCGTAGAGCTTTAGAAGTCAGCAGCTGGTGCAGTAAATTTAATTTTAATAAACAGCACGATTATATTCATTTGGACTTTCACGCTGGAAATCATTAATCGCACGCGCGTGCTTTATCTGCTCGCCCTTTTTATTTTAGAAATCTTTCATTTGAGCCGAACGCAATTGGGCAACTTTCATTCCACATTTATCGTGTGCTTTTACGCATGTTGAGCGGGGCGGTCGTCAAATCTAACGCGTCCGATGACCAGTTTTATCGCACGGCAACATCTGCGGCGCGCCAGAGAGAGAGAGAGAGAGAGAGAGAGAGAGAGAGAGAGAGAGAGAGAGAGAGAGAGAGAGAGAGAGAGAGAGAGAGAGAGAGAGAGAGAGAGAGAGAGAGAAGGAAAGTGGACCGTACTTTCGTTTTTCGCGCTGGCGGAATCCTTATCGCTCTTTAGCAATGCTCCAGTTTTCTAAGTCAAATTTTTTTGTGCTCCTTGTTCCTTTGCGGTTTTCTAGACGGAGATCGACATGCCGATAGTTTTGGTGTCACCGTGACCACGGATTCGCACGCGAAAAAACATTTCGCTTTCTATACGGCTAGAGAAAGAGCGACTGCACGCGATATTCAGAGAGGCAATAAATAGTTCAATCTATGAGCAGCCATCGCGGAAATATTCCGATATGCCAACTATCGAAACAAATAACAAGCATTAACAATAACACTAAAGCATCGCGTAAGATTGTCATCGGCACTCTGCACCGCGCGAAACCAATAACTCAACATACCCGCATGATTTCCGCGCAATAGCGTATCTAGCGAGCGCACATTGTACAAAAGCTTATCCCTCGCGCGAGAGCGGCGCAACATAAATCAGACCGAGAGAGAAAATCACTCAAACTTTCTGCCGTCTAGCGCTTTATAATTGAACGCTGACTGTCATTGTTTGCATAACTCTTTTTTTTTCATTGCATCCCATGATAATCCGGGCGGTGTTGCGATCGGTCGCTCGGATAAAAGAAGCTGACGTTGTGTAAAAGCGCGAAGCCGTGAACTTTAGTCGGTCATCGTGTAACGCCCGCAAGATTCGACCGTATCGTACGTGAAACAAATTCCCCGATGTCGGAGATTAATTTCCGAGGAGAGAGAATTTCATCGCTGAAAAATCTTTGGTTATTAGTCGCGCTCGCATTACAGGCTTGGAAGCAAAATCAGTTTTCACAGCCGGAAATTCCCGTTAAATATTCTACGTGCTCTCGAGCAAATATGATTTAATAACTTAAAAGCTACTAATGAGTTCTAAAATATACTGCAGAAAATGCTTAAATCTGTTATTATTTGTCAATTAATATATTTTTCTTGCTTTGTTTATCTAATTTTATATAACTTATGAGCTCAGCTCAAGTTTATATATATTTGTTATAGCTAAATTATACATTAATCCTCTTTCTCAGATCTATAATGTGTATAAAGCGTTGCGAGTTTTTTTTTTATTTAAAAATATGTACTCATATCTATACTTTCACCTTTCAAGAACTACTGATAATTAAATAACGATATAAAAGGTCAGCCCTCGGGAATAATTAAACACTCATCCGTTTTTTGTGCAACATTTCACTGTTATTATTGTCAGCCTCATCAGGAACTCTAATTTATTAAATACATCAATTAAATAACACAATGGCAATATATAACATGCACCTTTCAAGACTTACAGTAATCACAACTGTCTTGTCCATAATACTTTTTTCGTCATATATGTTTCGTTTACAATAGACTAGTATTTTATTAACACTGTCAAACATTATAATAATCATTGTGTGTACATTGTAAATGTAGATAACCAATTATAAATATAGATAAGTCAAGAAAATTTACGTATTACATCTATATAAGACTACAATATGCCGAGCTTCTTTGGTATTATGGATAACTAGAGATGATTACTTATATTATTATTTATGTATGGAATTAGTCTTTTACATTGGGTACTTAAGAATTTCGTACCTTCATGATTGTTCAATGTGTTTATGTTCGATTTAATACATAACATTTCAGATATCCGTCTTTTTATAAAATGGTATTGTTTATCAATAATAATTCTTGTATTCTCAAAATCAAAATTATAGGTAGAATTTTCAAAGATGCATTGAGGGACTGGCACTAGATTATCACTATTTTGATGGTCGTTGTTTTTTATTTTTTTTATAAAAAAATCCAGATAAATTAATAAAATCAGATGTTTTCTTTTACCTAAACGTACGTTAATGATACAAAACCGCTTTAAAATTTTGTATTACATTAAACTTTATAATATAATCATATTAATTCTTTGAAATATAAAAGCACTACCATAGATATACATTTTTTTCTCTTAGTTATAGTATTAAAACAATTGTTAGCGCTAAATATTTTAAATTTTTTTCTTCGATTTTCAATATTCAACTAATTGGTGAATAAACTTATTGAAATAATGAATAAAATATGACAATTTATTAAATGAATCCTTAAGTATCAACAAAACAAAATTATTATGAAAAAGATTTTGTTATTGCTAATTCATAAAAATGTTCTATAACCATTGTTAATATATAATGAAAAAATTTGTGCGTAAATACAATTTAATGTTAATTTCTATCATTTTCTTAAATTTTTTATTCGGGCTTCTAATTATTGAGTAAACATTTTTTTTAATTACGTGATACGCAAATATTTTTGAAATATTTTACAAACTAGTTTTTCAGGACAAAAAATCATGAAAATTATGATAAACAATGCAAATATTTTATGAAAACAAAAAGTTCGATACAAGGAGGCACTCAATAAACAACAACGCACAAGAACCAGATCGTATTTATGGTGAAAAAAGAAGACTCACCTGGCATGAGTCGATCCTGCGGGTAACCGGTCACTTGGTCGAAGCTCATGAAAGCGAAGAGTGCTAGGGTCAATAACTGCACCACCATGATCTTCTTCATGTTGATGTGCATTTTTTTGATTCACAGAAAAAAAGAACGCGATAAAAAATGTAGGGAACCAAGGTCAATCACTTTTGTTCTCGAGCCCGGATTGTGTGCACTTTGATGTTTCGTAGCACGCGCGAAAAGAAAACTCGCCGGCAAAAGTCAGTTGTGGAGGTGTGTGTACAGAGTGATAAGTACAAAAACGACGCTGTCGGAGACGGCTCCTTACTGACAGACTGCGCTCAGCCAGTCTGGAGGGCCGGCAGCAGCTTTCACTGGTTTTATACGGCGCTCTCGCTCGCTCGCTCGCTCACTCGGCCTCATCCGCAGCGCCGCGCACGCTAACGCCGCCGCCGCAACGTTCACACAGGGGGGGAGACATTTATATGGCGAATGGGTGATGAGGTCCTTTTCAGAGCCTCTGTATACTCATTCTTATCTTTTAGCAGACAATTAATTCTTTTATTGCGAAAATTGGATTTAAGTTTCTTTAATTTCAATAATTTAAATGGTTCTACCACTGCATTTCTCGAAATCGTCCACGGTATTTTATAGAAAAATAGGATTTTAGGCCTATAAACTTTCATGAATACCAAAATCTTCGTGTACTTATGAAGTGATGTGATTTCAATTTTGTTAATGTTATTTGTTTACACTTGAGCTCCTCGCGTAGTAATTCAGTAAATTTAAATTATTCGTTTCAGCTGGTTTGAACATTCCATGAATTTTTAATTGAATTTTAACTGTTTTCGATCTTTCATTTTTTGTCAGCACCTACTATCAACATTTTCAATATTATTTGCATTTCTAAGCACTATCAGTTTTTGATTATTGAGTGAAATACGAGTTTTAAATAATAACCTTGAGTGGAATAAAATTTGGAGCTCATTTCAAAACAACATTGTATACGTTCAAGTTTTTTCGGTTGCCAAAAGCATTCAACTAAAGCACTTGCTAAATCACGTACTCCCAAGCGCAAGAGAGCGGCTGGTTTTTCGTACATGCTTATTGTATTTTAATCAAGCTTATTCATGCTCGTGACTTTCTTCTGCGCTACACGGCTTAATTTTGTTGAGAAACTTCACATGAGAGCGCGCGTTTTCAATCTGCTACCCAACCTCTATTATAAGCTATCAATTTATTTCAATTTCGATTTTCCATCTACGCTATTAACTCGAACCACGGTCCAATTTTCGAAATCCACCGCTCAGTAAAGACAAGTTGTTTCTAGAAGACGTCAAGGAATAAAGATCTGGCTGCATTATTTTTTAATGGCTACGACTCTGAGTATCAATTGGAAATACCTATGCCTTCCTGGCACTAGACCAGTGAGAGATCGATTTCGACGTAAATTTGAAAATGTGGGTATATATGACGTCAAATAAAAATATATCCGTGTTTCAAGAATTTAAGACGTTGTATCGAATTTCTTGAAAAAAAATAGGTAATATCTTAGATAAAAAACCGTTAATAGAAAAAAAAGAAAACAAATAAATAAATAATTATTTGGGTGGATTGAAAAACATCTTGGATGATTTCTCTGTTCTTAAACGTGAAGTTCATACTGCAATTTGCTCACAAAATTAAAAAATATACATTATACAAAATATTTTCATTCATCGTGACTAAAATATAAAGCTTCGTCTTCAAGGAAGCAATAAAAGCAGCAGTTTATACCAAGTAAAAAAAACGAATTCTAACCAAACTGGATAATCCGAAAATCGTAAGTACATTGCACTGTCTGTACATAGTAAAAACAACATTTCGGCGTGAACGCTTGGGATGCCGATTGGTGATTTATATCGACTCCCCGGGTTGAACTGAATATGACGTACTCCATACCGCTGGTCAGGAAATACGTGATCGGGCGTTTATGGCGAAAACCGCATTGTTTGCGCTCAGAGCACTTGACAGACGCCAACAACGACGACGACGACGACGACGGTAGCGAGGTGAAGAAATAGACGCGCTTGCAAAATTATGCTTATGAGGCCGATATATCTTGGACCACTTCTCCCTCTCTGTCTCTCTTTCTCTCTCTTTTTTGTCTTTTCGACGATACGAAAAAACGTGATCGGCAACATAAAATATGTGTACTCCACTTGCATACTCGAATCCGTAAGTTTTACTTGTAAACATCTACCTCAACACTATTTATTAAAGCGCGACTCGGCGAATTCCATTTAGCTGTGGGACGTGAAAAAATGTACGATGATCAATCTTGCTGGCATATAAACTCGAGGGGCAATTTTTGTGAAGCACATTGTGCGGGGCCTCGTGCGCGCGCTCGTATTACCTAACCGAAACTGAGAAAAAAGAGTGCCAGCCAGGGTCCAGACGTGAAAATTTCCGCGAGCGGTTTGGCACGCGAACGCCGTGCGCTGCTCGCACGTAATGGAGCGATCATCGCGACCGTTTGATCGGCCTATCGGATTAGCTGTGAGTTATGGTTTTACCCGCCACGCTGCGATATTAAAATGTGGCCGTGCGTTTTGTTTACCTGCTGGCTACGCATGCGACTATTCGAGAATTTGCAATGCAGCCGCACGACATATTCTTTTTCATTTTTTCTCATCGGAATGCCAATGTTTTGGATAACAAAAATTCAACATCACGATGGGCCTTACTACTATACTTGTATATCATTCTGAAATTCTTTTAGAGAACAGTCAAGGTGTCGTCTACAATACTTTTTTGTCATGAAACAGTGTCACTATAAAAAAAATCATTTATCTATTCTACAGAAATTTTTCACGCCTCACTTCATTTCATCCGCTACCATTGCATCACAGTTCCATATTCATTAAGCATTCAATCATTGAAAAAAAAATTTGATTTGCGACTTTGAAAAAAATCCTCCGAAACATTTATCGCGATGTCAAGAATAATTAATATCGACGAAAAAGGCCCTTCTGAAAGACTTAAAAAAATTCGTTCATTAAATAACAAGTCACGATTAATCCTCTGCCCGAAGTAGCAATTATTATTCCAAACGAAATCGTCGGCTCGAGATTACGTTTGCTGCCCCTTAAAAATCACTTAATCAAGTCAACTTTCAAGTTCTTTCTCTCTCTCTCTCTCTCTCTCTCTCTCTCTCTCTCTCTCTCTCTCTCTCTCTCTCTCTCTCTCTCTCTCTCTCTCTCTCTCTCTCTCTCTCTCTCTCTCTCTCTCTCTCTCTCTCTCTCTCTCTCTCTCTCTCTCTCTCTCTCTCTCTCTCTCTCTCTCAGAGTAAGGATGGGATTTTCGAAAGGATCGCTGCACTTTTGTGCAGTTGCCCAACAACGTAGTACTGCATACGACACGAATACCGGCCTTTTTATTTTTTGTTTTCTCAAAGCGAAGCATTGGCATCGATGAAAGTATTGTCAGCATAAGTCACGTATGTAATGACGAAACTTTATTCTTTTTCCCTTATTCAATGGCTTAGAGTAAAATGTATAAATGCATTCTATTTATTTTATGTGCAACAAGATTGATGAGCGACGAAAAAAATTCCGATGAGCTACGCGAGATACACATCACCGTTGCACCGATGCGATGCATGCTATGCGGACGTGCATAAATGCCGCAACCGTTGGCACAGAGAGAGAGAGAGAGAGAGAGAGGGAGAAAGCAGAGCGCATTAATGATTCGAGAGACGCGCGTGCATTGTAATTAGCAGGTATTTATTCAATTAAGCGAAGCAATCTGCTGAATCTAATCGATCCTTATGATATTTAATGCGCAGTTCAATTTAATTTCATTACAACGGTTTTCACGTGTACGATAAAAACAACAAAATTTTTACTTGCCATATCTGTCTCAGTCAGTCAAAGAATTCTAGATTCTCTCCAGACTGAGCTTTCACACATCTGCTGTTAGAAGAGTAGCGAACTGTTAGTGGGTTTCTTCTACAATACTATAATTGGAATCTTGTTGGTTTTCCCCGATATAAGAGAAACAATAAGTGTCACGTTTGACGATCGACTATTAGTATCTTAAGGGAATGTCGTAAATGTCAACTTCTACAAGTCTCTTACATTTGCCGTTCACGTGGCCTTCACCGATAACAGCACGGCTATTCTCATGACGATCCCTAGTAGTTCTTACCAACAAAATACTGTCATCCTCTCGGTTGCAGGTGAAATTCACCTCACTAACATAATTTTCAAATGCCAAACGCAATGTTCCTTGAATACCGTCCGTGAATACCGTTGAATTAGCTTTTTCCGTTATGCAGTCACCAGTAAAAGTCGCCTTTAATATTCACCCAATCCCACAACTGCTGTATAAACTTTTTCTGTTTCCGATTCAAGTGTATCGGATTGAGCGAATAAAACTATAGCATCTTTACAAGGATCTGTCGTCACGTACATTTCGCCGAGGATTATTCTTTTCGATTCTCCGATGTATGCAGTCGTATAACGTCGAATAATAATGTTGGATATAGCAATTTTGTTCGTCGCAAAACACTATTTCGAAATCGTCATCATGCGCAAGAATTAAATGAGGTTTGGTCGATTCTTCGTAGGTTGTTTTTATCTAAATGAAACGGCTTCGCTTGCAGGTATCGATCGATATCATTTAACAACTCATACGTCAGTCTGAAAAAATCATCAATGGTTTTCTTAGTTTAATCGACTTCAGAAAATCTTCAATACACAGTAAAATTGTGAACTCTTCGAGTGCACGGAGTCGAACTTAGATAATGTAATCCTACCAGAAACAAAGCAGTGAAACGGATTATTATACTAATTAAAACAATTAAAACAATCCCTGTATCAAGTTCATGTAAATTTATTCTTGGTGGCAAAAACTTTACGTAATACGTCGCGTAATAATTTTGGAAAAGAAAACATGGAGCCTAATCTCATTACAGCAGATCCGCAATCCTGAAATCGCCAGCATAAATCTCGAACAGCGTGTACATCTCAGCCGTTGTACAGCATTGCGTTATCCGAGAATATATTTTTTTTCTCTGCGTACAGAGCCGTGTAAATCTAATGGCACTATTAATGTACAAAAGCTGCCAGACGTATAACGACCTACAAAACAGTCGCGACGAACATTCTTCAATCGAATTCTTTCGATCGAATAAGTAACGCGAAAGCGATTGTATATATGTGCTTTTTCCATTGTTCAACTGGGAGACCCGTTAGCCCCCACGCACAAAAATAAAGGAAAAATTTCTTAGGTCGCACAGCCATGTACGCGATTGGTCAGCTTTGCTGGCATGACTTAGCGAGAACTTGTCAATATACATCACCCTGGTAACTGGATTTTTTTGAATGCGTGAATATTTTTAAATATCAAATTTTTCGACAAGAATGTAATATTCGATTGACTTTTTGGCCTTGAGAATGGATTGTATAAAACTTTGGTAAATTGTTGAAATAAATTCGGCTTGTACGGATTCCAAGGGGAATGAATTATTTCGATTACCTGAGAAACCCATTCCAGTTTAAACAAGATTGTGAACCGCTTGGAAGATAGCATCATCAAACAAATAAAAATAAAGCGAGTTCTTTTACTGCGTTTGGTTCTTTTTGTGAATATCAAATTTATCGATTGTGCTGTAATTTTCAAAATTAATTACTAATTGAATTTGATCTTTTTCTTTTTGCCTGTCTGAAAAATATCCTCCAACAATAGCAGCTCACATTTCGAGACGAATAAAAAGCGAGCATAAAAACAAATCAAACCATTGTAAAATAAACTAAAGTATATATTGGGTATTCACGTTATAAAATATAGAAAATTGCAAAAGAGGCCATCGTGTGCGCAAGGCCACTAAAATACAATACAAGCAGATACGTTGTCAGCATGAAAAGCCAATTTTAACATCTGGAGTCGCATGTAAAAAAAGCAGCACCAGCGCGATGGATAGAACAGTCAAAGCAACAAGCAACACGTATCAATATGTAAAAGCTCGTCAATCAGTGCGGAGCTGCACGCCGCAACATTTACGACGAACGTCCTAGAATTTTGACATTTTTACGCGTCTCTAAAGTAAGCGCGAGTCGACGTGCACCACGCACGCGCGCATACACACACACATAGACAAACGAGTTGTGTAATTGCTTGCGCATAATTGCCGTCGCGTGTAATTGGTTCATTTATAATATGCATCGCGTCGAGAGTGAGAAGCCTTGAAGAAGTAGCATATAGAATATACCGCACCGCCGACGCCGCTTGAGCAAACGTTTGTCGGTGCATTCTAATTCTAAAAAGACGTTTTCTTTCTCTTTCTTTCGAGCGAGAAATTGCCGAGGAAAATAATTAAAATGTCGAGCAGAGATACGCTTATTCGTGAGAAACGCTCGGTCGACTTTAATGGGAAGGTTACTTTAAACGTCGAATATTACCCGCATACTCGACTCTGTCAAATCACACACATGACGCGATTATGTTTCGCAAAGCTTCGCGATTTGACGGCTTGTCCGTTTTTTTCCAAATATCTCTCGGGAAACCTTTCAAAAGTGAGTACAACGCTTGATACCCCAGCGAGAATGAGATTCGGTCAGTCGCGAGATTTTGAAACGATATTCTAGCGGAGCAGTCGGAGATTACGAGTAAAGCTGACATTCGGCGTGAGTATCAACGCGGCGACATTTAAATTAGTCTAATAAAAGTCGCGCTGCAGTTTGATCTTGACAAATAATCAAAGTACCAAGTGGTAAATAGCAGCGGAAGTGTGCTACGATGACGAAACTGCGCGCACCTTTACTTCAAATATTTGCTGGTTGCCAATATCGGAAAGATCATTAACGCCTGCGAGAGAGTGTTTTGCAAGGTGTGCAACCCTGAACTTACGCGCACACCGCGTGCAACGGTAAATGAGCCATTTAGCGCGCGAGACTCGTTAAATTAAAACGCTATCTAGTTTTGTATTTTTGTTTTGTTGCCGGCAGAAAGCAGCGGGTGGCATTGTACTGCAGTCGCACAACAGGAATCATTGTTATTTTTGCGAAACCAACGGCCGATGATGTCAATCTGTTTTCCAACGCGAATCAAATTGGAGACGATGTTCCGGCGGTAAGGACGCATAGAGCGCTCTCGGTGGCTTACGGACACGGCGTAGGCGATGGCGAGGTTATTCTCCCGAGGACACGCTCATCGCAATTAATATTATAAGCGCTCGAACGCGCACAAGCGCACGGTAATTTGATCGAACAAAATCGTCGCGCAGGCATCGATCGGCGCTGATTGGCAATCGATGCGAGAGCTAATGCTCAGCGAGCATTATGCGTGTCGATTGGAATGCTACGTGTACTCTAGACCCTTTGTACTAATTAAGATTTATACGCGCTGACAGGTGACATTGTAGCCGTGTGCGGATAGCAATCGCGGGCGTGCGCGCACGCGCTGCTTTTGTATCTTTTACTGCGCCGGCGAATCTTACGATTAGAAATTAATGTCGTGCCGTTTAATAGAACGCTCGGCCTCGTTAAGATCTCTCATTTTTCTTGAGGGATTATGGCCTGTTGGCGTTTGTTTTAACGAGACTGCGATACGGTTGACATTCTTTCACGGTCTATCGGAGAATTCTGCTTTGAGGAAATCGTTTCGTCAGTTTTGCTGCGGAATAATCGTTAAACTTACCGTTACGAAAGAGTCTTCGCAGTGTCCGTTTGGTCATTCAACTCGATTGCGGGCTGATTTTCTCAACATTGTAATCCGCCATCGGCATCACAACTAATTTCAAGGGAAAAAATTCAATTCAAAGCTCCTACACACTCCGGCAAAATCGAATTACTTCGCTTTGGCATTCATTCCTGCGGCTGAGTGCCTTGCAAATTCTCCCAAAACAGTCGCGCGCCTGCACGGCGTGGAGATCGATTGAATGCAGCTTGCGAACGATCTCGCGGACTTTTACGAATCTGTGCGCCGATTTTCATACGCGCGTTCATGCTTACGCAACTCTCAAGATTCGCAAGCGCGTATTCGCCAATTCCTTAGATCCATCGGATGATAAAAAAAAGGACTCTCGAAGCAGGCGATGCTAATAAGGTGGTATTGCTCAAAATGCGCCTCGGCTTGGCGATTTTCGAAGCGAAATTTCGCGTATGACGGATACTTTTTCGCGATTTATATACAAAAGTGCGCTTTGATCGACAGGTGCTAACGAGATTCGAAGCGCGCCGGTAATTATGTCAAGCGACGCGAATGGCGAGGGTAAAGATACCACGCTCGTTCGCTTGATGGAACGCTTGCCTAATTCATCCATCGATCTCTGCCAGATATTTTATTTTCACGCGCTTTACACGGATACCTTTTGCGACGCGTGCCCTGATATAGTCACCGAGAGGAAGAGAACACAGTCCGCGATTTATATGGACATAGAACGTCGACTTCTTTTTGGGTGTGGGTGTCGCGCCTGCCCCGGACATTCCGAGCCTCCTCAGCTGTTATGCAAATCTTTTGTTTATTGCTCAAGGCGAGTAACGGGTCGTGAAATTACAGGAAGCAAAGGCTCGCTGTAGCTCGTCGGAAGTGCCACGACTTTGATTCTAATTGGAATTGACGTCACAATGACGCTGGAAGTTGAGTCGAATGAGCCTCGCATATCCATTGGTCGAGCAGAGCTGACGTTCGGGAATCTACGGGAGAAGCATTCGTAAAAAGGACATATACGGCAGATTGAGATGAGAAAAAAATTCAATCTCTTCGTTATTTTAACGAATATGTTTGCTAGAGAAGTGAATTGGCAGCGAATCTAGATGAAACCAATCAAACGAACGAGGTAGGTGTCTTAGGACTGGCAACCTTGGGAAATAACTCTGAAAACATGTGAAATCCAGAGATTAACCATTGGCAAAACACGCCGAGCGAATTTTCAATCGAGAAAAAAATCGAAAGACCGCGCTCGAAGGGAAAATATTATGAAATATCAGATCGATGAAACGGCCGCAGCGCAGAAAGGAAAAACGCACGGTGCCCACTCGATCACGGGACACACACAGCGTATCTAACGCATGTGCGCACATTGATCAAAACGAGTGCGCTCTCAATAGTTCATTACGTGTGAAAAAGGCGCTTCGTCCGTGACCCCAATGAAAAGCTTTAAAAGTATACGTACCTAATCTTTTACCGGTAGATATACGCACCGTTCATCAAAAGCGGCAGTGCCGTTATTAATTGATAGCCTATATGGCCAGTTGACACGTCGAACAATGTGGTCTCGTCGTAACGAGCAATTATCCACAGCGATCGTGCCGCTCCAATTACAAAATGAGCCTACTCTAGGCCAGAGCACTTGTACTGCGTTTGTACATCCGAGCGGAACCGATTTTTTCTTCTACATATTGGTTGATTCTATTATCAATCCACGGGCTAACCATGCTGCCCTATTCAATGAGCTTTGATGAAATTCACGCCTGCGTGATTCAATTGTTATTTCAAGCTCTAATCGGTTTAGATTTTTTTTTACTTTTTATTCGACGATAACGCGACTATTTTCCTTTTCCAAATCTTCACATTTAAACATTTATAATCCGAGATTACTTAGCGGCCAACTCCAAAAGCTGTCCCGATTTTTGCAAAATGTATGCAGAACATGTAATATATAATTTATTCCGCTTACTATTTGTCGACAATTTTTCACGATAGATCCTGACGTTAAGCTAGCTGAAACATTCCTAATAATTCGTTGTATGAATAGTGTTCAATTCCATCAGTATTCAAGCAAATCTACACATTTTACTGGCTAGCGTCATTATTTTAGCGTTACAGTCTCGATTTAGTGTTTATCTTTGGCTCACATTGCGGAACGTATCTTTTTCCAATTGACATTGGGCTGCTCTTGCAGGATTTTCTCCGAAAGTCAAGGGAAACTTTGATTGATTGTAATGCATACTCGTATGTTCCACGTACCGATATATTGCTATTTTTAAATAACACGTTGCTATGCCGGTTAAATAACTGTTAGTAGCGATCAAATTGAAAATTTTATTTTTACATAAAACCTTTGACCATTACTTGCTGCGATTTTATACGAAAAATACATTATCATAATTAGCTTGTAAAATTCAGTGATAAATTTTATTAATTTTATTAATTAGAGCGAGTGATAGCCGTTTGATCCGAGTATTTACGAAAGTTTTAAAATTTCAAACTTATATTTATTCCAGAATTTCATATAACTCTTTCTCTCGCGAGAGTTTGCGAAATGATGTCTGTTGAAAAAAGGAATAGGATAAAAATTAAAAACGAAAAACAAATTTTCAAAAACAATGCCAACTCGTGAGATTCATCTTCGCATTCATCATCGCGTCATCACAAATGTAAACTCGACTGAAAGTCTGAAAGTCGAATCGGTAGGAAGAAGAGCGGCAGCGCGCGCTCATTCACCAGCGCACATAATATCGACGCCAAGAGATTTAAGGATGATGATACCTCCTCCTTCATACCTTTAACTACGCCACTTGCGCACTGTGCTGCTCATGCTAATGTGAACTTTGCGAAAAGGGCAGAAAAAAAAATTGAGCATAGATGTTCATCGGAGGGGAGAGGGCAATTAAGGCGAAACATTCGTCTTAAACTCGATGCCATGCTTGCGCGTGTACGCGTACGCGGGGATTGTAGATTCGATTATTGCGAGAAATCGCCCGAAGCTCGATGAGCGATTTAGCTACCGTGTCACGGTGAAGAAATTGCTAGCGTCATTATTTTAGCGTTACAGTCTCGATTTAGTGTTTATCTTTGGCTCACATTGCGGAACGTATCTTTTTCCAATTGACATTGGGCAACGTATGCACGAGTTGACTTTGAAAAATTAATTAAAATATGTACAGAGAATCTGCTCTTGCAGGATTTTCTCCGAAAGTCAAGGAAAACTTTGTATAGTTAACAGTGAAGCCATCATTTAAAATGATTCTTCTGTAATAGATTTCCATGCCTACGATACCGATTGTAACCTACAGTTTTATAACTCGAAACAAATAATTAGCTTTGTTCTAGATAAATAATTATGAAAAAAAAAACAAAAATCAGAAAACTGTCATGGTAAACGTCACGTAGATAAAATAAACGCTCCCTTCATTTTCTGTATTTCTTTTCTAATCTACATTCATTTGAAAATTAAAAAAAAACTACGATCGAGTATATTCCGTCTACAAAGGGGAAAATAGAAAACGCATTTCTATTATTTATGTAGACAGTTTTTTAAATATTTTTTCAGCGTTATTCGTCTGCAACAATAATAATTACCAAGAACACAAATTTTAATGTTACTAACACGACTTTTTCTAATTTAAATATGTCGGTCTTATAATTAGCTAAAATTAGGACGAAACACCTTTTACGTCTTTTAATCATTTCCAAAATAATCGAAAGATTTCAATGTTTAGATTCAATGACTACATGTCGTACCGAACGTAAAGAAGTGATATCTTTTTATGCATATTAGTTTCGAGATTATTAGTTTCTAATGATGGGTTTCTCACACTCATCTGTATTAACCCATTAACGCTCACAGGACGGTTTTTCGAGACCTGAGTTTGAACTATTCTCATGTCATGAATTCTCGTGGAAAAAATTCAGGAACCATTGTTTCTTATGTTTTCGAGTGTCCTCTTTCCAATGATGCTGGTTAAAATTGTCGCTGAAAAACTTTTACGGTCCAGAAATCAAAAATAAATAAAAAAAACATGATTTTCTGATTTAATTTTTTTTTTAAATCGACTTTTCGTTCCCTAAGCATTTTTTTTAATGCCTAAAACCCTTATAGATCGCGGCCTCGAGGTTTTAACTACAAGTTACTATGGTTCTCCGGATATGAAAATTTTTCGTATAAACAAAATGGCGGCCGAAGTGAAAATATTTATCTAAAACTTTACAAATTTTTTTCTCGAATACTATAGATTTTCATAAAAATTTTTAAAGAACAAAAATGTCTTAGAATTAGTTATAAAATACTCTCAAATTTTTTCAGAATCATCCGAGAAAATTTTGGGATTTCGGAAAAGTCTCTGAATTGAAAATTTAAAAATTATGACGGAAAATTTTGAAATAATTTGAGAGCGTTCTTTGTTTGTTTTTAAGACATTTCTATTCTCAGAAAAATGTTCCTAAAGAGTATACTTTTCGAGAAAAAAAATGTTAAAGTTTGCTAAACAAATATTTTGTTTACCAAAAACCATGCACTTTACGAAAGTTTTTCTGAGAATAGAAATATCTTCGAGAAAAAAATTTGTAAAGTTTTAGATAAATATTTTCACTTCGGCCGCCATTTTGTTTATACGAAAAATTTTCATATCCGGAGAACCATAGTAACTTGTAGTTAAAACCTCGAGGCCGCGATCTATAAGGGTTTTAGGCATTAAAAAAAATGCTTAGGGAACGAAAAGTCGATTTAAAAAAAAAATTAAATCAGAAAATCATGTTTTTTTTATTTATTTTTGATTTTTGGACCGTAAAAGTTTTTCAGCGACAATTTTAACCAGCATCATTGGAAAGAGGACACTCGAAAACATAAGAAACAATGGTTCCTGAATTTTTTCCACGAGAATTCATGACATGAGAATAGTTCAAACTCAGGTCTCGAAAAACCGTCCTGTGAGCGTTAATGGGTTAAGTTCAAAATTTATATCGTTATTTATTAAATATTATAGATTTTGTCGGATTTACAATTATTTAACATGTTAACTGAAACTGACCTAGTATTACGAAAAGCAATCAAAAACTATAATAACTAAATATTCTTCAGAAATTGATTATAGTTTTCCAAAAAAACTATAATATATAGGTTTCTAAATAATGTATATGAAGGCCGTGCATTGAATTGAAGTCGATCAAAGTATATTCATAAAGTTACAAAATAACAAATCCTTTGAATAGACGAGGATCGCGGTGAATGTCCAAATACAAAATCACTTAGTGTAACGTCCGCGTATATGTCAATGCCGACCTACATCACCGATACAGCGCGTATCAATGCCTCTTATTCCTCGTTAAAAGCAATCATCGGAACAGCGAAAAATCTGCTATGCGCGCAATTTTCCATGCTGCGCTCTATTACTCCATTCCTGGATTTCTCACGCGTGCATTATGTGAACTTGCGTCGATTCCGCCAATTAAAATCATCCGACTTTTGCAATCGAGCAGAGAAAGAGAGAGACGCGGACGTCCTCGTTCGGCCAACTTCCATCTTTGCTACGCTGCCATGTAATGGTGTAATGCACAATATGCAAACAATATTTGCTAGATCAATCATTTGGCAGAGTTACCTAGTAAATGATCGATCAAACGTTATCAATTTTTGCACAATACTGTCGGACAACTAATTAGAAAAGGAAAATTGCTTAAAGGAGCGTATGACTGAACAATGCATTTATCTTAAGCGAAGTAAACATCGATTGCTGTTCTTTCGAAGCTTGTACAAAAATTCCCCTCATGCAAGTAGTAATTCCTGTACAACATGGAAACTGTTTCAAAATTGATAGTAGTAAATTATCATCGCCGATAATTTAATTTGATAGACATGAATGAAAAACGTTTGTGTATTTGTGGAAATTGACAAATTAAAAGATATCGGCCAACTCGTAGCAAAAAATCAACCACGAAACTGATTAATTCATTCTAGATTAGTTTTTTGACTGTTCAGATTTCACACTATTATTCCCGTAGTCGTTCTAGTTTCATAATTCGAATCGAATTTTATCGAATAGCAACATTTGGAGCAACTTGAATATTTACATAATTATTTTGAACTGCCTTTGATTAATTTGGGTATGCTTTGTTAAGAGATAATATGTGTAAGGATTTGGTTATGGCGTCGATCTGTAGAGGACAGATTTTTGCCTTCAAATACAGTCCACTATTACTTGTAACTTATAGCTAGACTATATATCAATATAATTATATCTAGTTTAATATCAAAATAATGCAACTGTCAGTGCTTGTTAGTGACATTTGACCTCGATGGAATAATTCGTTATATCGAAGTCTCACGACTATATTCGCTCGATAGAGTATATCAGCTACGTGACGTGACGATTCACACTTGGATTTTCACTGTAATATGCACAGGTCAGGTGTTAGTCGTGTGCACGAGTGTGACTCAGAGTTTGCAAGCTGCATAGATCTGTGATCTAATCGAGCGTGCAAAAATAGAGTTATTCCATTGTGACTGATACCAGTTTTTTCTTTCCCTCCTTCTAGTCGGATTAATCAAGATGAAATATTTCACACGTTTTTTCCTGCTTCGCAAATATGCTAATTTATTTCTGATTGAATGATTCCTTGAACGCCTTAGCGCGATACCGATCAATTAAAAGTGTATTAGTCTCTCAAGAGTGCTTTTCTTTCTTTGGAAATGCGCGCGCACATACAAGGGAAATGCCGATTATTTATATTACTCAATTATCATTGATAAATTACTCTCTCGTCTCGAAGCCGTAAATACTTCAAACTTGGTTTCTTTTTACTCTGAGCGCAGTTTTTTGTTCTCGAGAAACACATTATTTTTATTTTCTTCGTCGTTTCTTTCATTGCCCTCCAACGAGTTTCACGATCTTATCGCGTTATTTACGAAGACAGACGCACCGCGCTTGATAAAATATTTTGCTGTTTGGCGCGCAGCGTGATTATTATTCATTCGTCAAGCGCAACAATTTTCTATCAGAGTTCTCTCAATAGGGCTAAACGTGTCGATGCGCAACTCTGCTAAACTTAATGGGAGGACAAAGCGCTCGCGCGAGCGAGCCACGCGCGCGCGAGCGTCGCAGCGGCAGCTCACGGACAGGCAGGCTATCGATCTTAGATCGAGGCTCGGTGGCGCGCGCGTGTATTCGCGCCTTCGCCATCGAAGTGCATTCCCTGCAGTCGCTGTAGCGAGATCGATCGCTACCCTTCACCTATTGATTTCGAGGCGGAGGAAACAGGCGCACGATGCACGAGCGCAGGATTCGGCCGCGCTCGGCTGATGGGAATGGAAAAACGCGGTGTCTCGGTCTTTGCTGTGCGTCGGTCCGATGCTCCTGGAATGGCTTTGGAATCGAGTGCAGCCATCCTTTCGCGGGTACCTCGTGACTTACATACTGCCGTCTACTTTCGATGATCGCAAATGCGGCGGCGTTCGCTCGCCGATCGCGATCACTGGCGCAGACCAATATTACACTTTCTATGCCTCGACAGACGCTCCTCCTCTTGTCTTTCATAATAGCAATGAGAAACTGCCGCATCACAGTCAACGGTGCAGGGCCTGTTAACGCGACGACGAGTTAAGGTGTGTCGCAGATGAACTGTAAGGATAAGAAAGGCCAAATGACGTAAAGCGGCGGCGCGGGCGTCTCGATGCTGCGCGACGTGGCGGTACATTATGCACACAACTCGGGACTGCAACAGAGGCTCAACCTCTGCCAATCTAATTACGGCTCTCCGCCAATTACGTCGAGGCAAGTCCTGGCAAAAATTTTGTAACTTTTGTGCCAAGCTGCTACGAATATCTTTTTTAACGATGCCAGTTAAACGATACCGCCTTTATTCAATTTTGTTTTCTGCAATAACGATTTGACTGTTGAAACTGATGTGTGTGTATTAATATTAATTAATCGATTGGCAAACGCAATTTGAAACGGACCATTAATTAGAGAGATCGATCGGAATCAATTTAAGATTGGACGAAATTGTAAATGAAGCGTTGTCAGTAAAGACTGGCGCAATTCATAAGCAGGACCATCAGCAACAGATGATGCATCAAGTAGGTTAAAAGCCTCTTTGACTTAAGGCTTACATAAAACGAATGATAGGTTTGGGGGCGAGAAAAGGGAATCCACGGCTAGTTTCTTAACGACTCTATTCAGAATTGGAGTTTACAGGAGCTCGAGTTTGCTCGCCAATGAAGAAACAATATATGCATTCAAAACAGAGCTTCAACGCATAAATAAACTGATCGTATTGTGGGTGGTATGTCACCTTGCGAAATTTACCGGGGCATCAAACATGTGTCGCAGAGTGCATGAAAAACAAGTAATTTACGATTCGAGATTGAGCTGTACAAATGATTCGTTCTACTTTTCGTCTGTCTGCATTTTCGGCCGTTAACGATCACTCGACTTGTGTGCACTGACCCATTTTTCGTTACCAGCGTCAAACCCCAACGATGACGCTCCAACTGATTGATATTTCTTTTCCTTTTCTCCTACCGCTCCCGATCTAAGCAAAATCCATCATTGTGAAACTTTATTACATTAAGGTCGTCTAACGCGACATGAAATTCAATTAATCACGTCAGCTGCCGCAAATTGAAAAGAGCATTGGCAAACTTCAACAATGATAACGATTCCTTTCACCTTTCAAACACAGAAGTATCGCGCGCCGTACAATTCTCATAAAAGCACAGAATTTTCACGATCTCCTTTGAAGCAGTCGGTTGGAAAAGTCATACTCTCACATCGTGCCTCGCCGCCGCGAGACAAGCAGCTGCTATAACCTTGAGCGTAGCTGCTGCTGCTGCTGCTGCTGCTGCTGCTGCTGCTCCACCTACAACAGCCGCGAATAAAATGCCAGTTCAGATGGAAATCGCTACTGCGGTCGCTCTCACAGCTGACCCTAATATGTGCACACAAGAAAATATGAACAGACTACTCTATACGTATTCTTTCGTGCAGATCGCGGGTTGCGTCTTTCCTTGAATCGACCGCTTGGATCAAGCTTGGACAAAGCTTCCATTGGACCAGCGATGCTTGCTGTTGCTGCTTTTTTTGCAGGCCCTTTTATAACTTCTAAAAGCATGCAGCCTCGAAGATATAATGTTAGCAATTATCTGATTCTTTGAGCTACATTTCAGAGTGATCATTTACGCGCCACTTTAAAGGCCATGAAAAGCTGTTTTTAATAGTGAGAAAACGTGAAACGAAAATGATAAAATATATGAGTTCTTAGAAAATGATGGCTGCCTATAAACGCTAGTAACACCGCGTAAAATCGATTTTGAAATGTCGAGGCGTTTAAATCAATTTATGAATATAACGTCGTGAATACATCAATGAGATTGAAATAATGACCAAACAATCATAATCACCGTGAGCGCGCGGGTGAAAGTTAGGAATCAATTATGATGATCTCGCGATGATCGTTTTGCTAATGAGAATCGGCACGCGCTCCTGGTGATCGCGTGGTATATATTTGATGAGTCATCCATCAATTTCACGTTAACGTGTGTGACACGTATCCTGTCGCATGGCTCATCAGCTCGCTTAACCATTTCAATGCCCACATTAGACGTATTATTTTTTTGTTCAGCGGCAAGTGAAATCCTATCAGACTTTAATTTTCACTATAGACGTAGAAAGTGTATCGAAATCGTGCGAGTCATCCAGCGACAAACAGTCAATGTGTACCCGCCAATTATACAACGCGTGAGTGCTGTACTTTGCAAGTAAAAATTTACGATCGTACGACTGACGCCGCGAACTTCATAAATAATACACATCGTGCGACAGGAGAAAGTAATTTTTTTCCCGTTGCCTCGCGTTGTTATTCAAATTAAAAAAAAAGCATCGCACGAAGTTATAACGTTCACGGTGTTACCCATCGGAATACATTAAGCAGACGAGAAAAGAACGCGAAATTTATGCTTTACGAGCATGCTTTTGTGTGAATTACAATCAGACGAAAAGGTGTTCGTGATTTATACAACGCGTGTAAGTTCAAGCTGATTACAAACGAAATTTCCGTTGAGAATGCTTTAATTCGCGTGTTCGAATTGAAACGATAAAAAGTACCATGGCCGAGAAACGTTGACACAATTTATCAAATAATTTGAATCTAAAATCAATAAATCCACTTGCTAAATGCGACTATCCGAGGGAAACTCATCGAACTCAAGCCCATAAGTTTGGCTTTTTGCTATATATGTCTGACCTCGGCAATTGCAGAATCGTTCGGGAGAGAGAGAGAGAGAGAGAGAGAGAGAGAGAGAGAGAGAGACAAAACGAGGAAATCGTCGTAGCGAATGCTTTCGCCCGTGAATCAGATAGATCTTTCAAGACTATTAAAGGGCAAACTCCAAAAACTACCCCAGCTTTTACAAAATATATAAGGAAACTGTAATACATCATTTATTGCGTTCACTATTGGCCGACAATTTTCTACAGTAGATAACAATCTGATGCTAAAAAAGTTGAAATGCTCCTAATAATTCATTGTATGAATAGCTTTTCAATGACGTCAGTATATCAAAAAGTCTACACATTTTCAGAGATTCATTGCAGGGCATGTGCTCCACGTAGATTTCATAATACTTCATATTTTGCATACCTATGCAAAACCATTGCATCGCTATTTAAAAATGAGATATGATTATATCGGTTAAGCGTCTATTTCCAAACATCATGATTGTTTTCAACTAGGTACTGTGATTTCCCTTATTAGTCTGAAATCAGTATCGATCAACTTAAACTTACGTCAAATCTAATCAAAAATGAAATTATCATAATTAACTCTGAAGTGTTATTATTGTGTACTAACATGTATACAAAATATTGTATATACTAAAAATTAAAGAAATATGATGCAAAATCTTTATAATTGAACCTAATGAATGATTTGTTTACTCAACAATGTTATTAATAGTTAATTAGAGCGAGTGGGAGCCGTTTGATTCGAGCATTTACGAAAATTTAAAAGCTTCAAAGCTATATTTATTCCGGAATTTTACATAACTTATTCGCTCACGAGAGTTTACGAAACAGTGCCGTTGAAAAAAGAAATAGAATAATAACTCTAAAAGAAAAACAAATTTATAAAAACCATGCAAACTCGTAAGTTTGCATCGTTTCTCTTCAAATCCGTCATCGCGTCATCGCAAAGATAAACTCGACTGAAAGTCCAACCGGCAGCAAAAAACGCGGTAGCGCACGCTCATTCATCAGCGCACATAATATCGACACCAGGAGATTCAACGATGATGATACCTCCTTCATACCTTTAACTACGCCACTTGCGCACTGTGCTGCTCATGCTAATGTGCACTTTGCGAAAAGGGAAGAAAAAAAATTGAGCATAGATGTTCATCGGAGGGGGGAGGGCAATTAAGGCGAAGCATTCATCTTGAACTCGATGCCATGCTTGCGAGTGTACGCATATACGCGCGGATTGTAGATTCAATTATTGCGAGAATTCGCCCGAAGCACGATGAGCGATTTAGCTACTGTGTCACGGTGAAGAAATTGCTAGCGTCATTATTTTAGCGCTAGAGTCTCAATTTAATGTTTATCTTCGGCTCACATTGCGGAACGTATTCTTTTCCAATTTACAATGGGCAACGTGCGCACGAGGTAAATTTGAAAAATGCATTAAAATATGTACAGAGATTCTGCTCTTGCGTGTAGCTTGTTAGAATGAGACTTGAGGAAATTCAACAATGCGATTGTTCGAAGGATTGTATTTTAAGGCCTAGAATAGTAGTGATATTTAATGTGGCTGCTTGGCTGGGTCATCCTACAGATAAATTTAACTTATAACATCAAAATCTCACTACATTTAAAATTATGGTTACTCTCTGATAATCAAGCTATAATAAGGGCGAATTGAAATTTGAAAAAAATTTTTTTTGGAAAAAATGATGACCAGTAATCTTCATTAGATTATTTTAAACCATCGATTATAGTTATGAAGCTATAAATTGGAACGTATGATTTTTTTAAATCGCTGTTGTCACTCACTATAAAAATTTGTTTCTTATAATTGTAAAAAAGAAAAGTTTTGGAAAAAGTACTTCAAAATTTTTTTGTGGGTATTTTTCAACATATCTTATTGAAATAAATGAGTTTCAAAAATGTGCTTTTATTATGCGAAAAATGAAAAATTCTCACTAGTACTCACCTGTACTCTCTCTCTCTCTCTCTCTCTCTCTCATTTGTACTCCCTTTCTTAAAAATCGGAAACTTCATAAATTTTATTTTTTTTACAAGAAGTTTTCTGTACCTCATATATAAATAAGTAGAACGTATTCTACTCTAAAATATCAATCTAACACAATTTTGTTTATTTCTGTGCCTTAAAAATAATCTGACTTACAGACTTTCGTAGTCAGTATAGTCAGTGAGCCCGTCACGTTAGAAAGAGGCATTTTTTATTGGCACAACGGAAAAACCTTTCTGACTTACGTATAACCTCAAACCAATTAATATTCATTCTATTTATTCGCGTTTTGAACTGTACTTAAGTTGCATATTCATGGCGTCGACTGATTGAACGCAATTATAAAAATTATAATAATCCAATAATTTTGTATAAGACATTTTAATGAAAAGGTATATTTTTATTGAAACTTTTAAAAAACAAAAAAATTCGATTACTTGTTGGTTTTTTTGGTACAAAATAGCTTCTAATACACTTAGCATAAAGTAATCTCAGTAATCGTAGAAAAAGTTTTTTTAATAACTTTCAAAACTTTTGGAGATTTGCTCATATAAGCGTGGAAAATGCTTCGTTTGAAATTCAATGAAGCCGAAATTATAACTTTTAACTACGCGCTTTTAATTGTATATTGAGCGAACCCAAAAACTACTTTTACAAATATTATAATGAAATGAAATTGTTGTCACTGAAATATTCTTTAAAACTCGAAGAAATCTTGTATACATCACAGTGAAGCCATTCTTTTAAACGATTTTTTATAATAAACAGATTATTGTGTCTATGTTACTGACTCTAACCTGCAGTTTCATAACTCAAAACAAATAATTACCCTTGTTCTAGACAAATAATTATGAAAAAGAAAATAATCAAAAAACTATCATTATAAATGTCACGCAAATAATATAAGTGCTCCTTTCATTTTCTGTATTTCTTTTATAATCTAGATTAATTTGAGCATTCAGAAAAAACTACGTTCAAATACATTCTGCTTACAAAGGCAAAAGTAAAGAATGCATATGTTTTATTTACGTAGGCAGTTTTCTCAATATCTTTTTCAGCATCATTCGTCTGCAACAAGAATAATTACTTAAAAATATAGTTTTAATACTTCTAACACTTTTTCTAGTTAAAGCATATCGGTCTACTTCTTTGAACCATTTCCAAAATAATCAGAGGATTTTAATGTGATAAATCAATGACTACGAGTCGTGCTGAACGTAAAAAAGTGATATATTTATATGCATATTAGTTTCGAGATATTTCTAATGATAGGTTTTTCACACTCATCTGTATTAAATTCGAAATTTATATAATTATTTGTTCACTATTATAGAATTTGTCGAATTTATAATTATTTAACATGTTCGGACAGTCATGGAATTGAAAGAATATAACAAAAAACAAACAAAGATTATTATAATAACTAAATATTCTTGAGAAAGTTATTATAGTTTTCAAAAAAACTATAATATATTGGTTTCTAAATAATATACACGAAACTGTGCGTATTGAATCAAAGCATAATCATGTCGCGATTCGGCGTAAATACAGCTAGTACTTACGTCGAAGCTAATGGCTGGATGGCAAGGCGCTGCAACAATCCAACATGCGGTTCTCATTAATTGTGAATTATTATAGGAATTTAATAAATCGACAATTTAAGAAAAATAAAGTTTTCAGTTTCGTGGAGAAAATTTAACTGATTTTAGATTCACCGAGTGTAGCTTGTACGATGAAAAAGTCTCAACGGTAATATCATGCGGATGCACAGACAAAAAAATCTCAGAAAAATATTATAATTTAGTGGCAAACACCTTAAGATAAGACCAAATGAGTGACAAGACAAAATTATAGTTATGGTAGAAATTCACAATTTGTCTTAATCAGCCACCGCGTCACACATTCACGGCGAGTGACTGTTGTTTTCCTAAAATATTTTCGTTTCATATATAGTAAAGAATACTATCATACTTTTAGGATTGCTTAGCGAAACACCGCCTGGCAGTCAGTCAACGAAGCAAACGCCATCATTGAACAATTGCATAAACAAGCTTTACAAGGGATTCATCATACTTACATGTGTAAACTTTTCTTAGGCAAAAGGGTGCATAATCCGAGCGTATAATCTCTCAGCCGCTCACTTCTCGCGTAACGACAATAAAGAGAAAGTCTCTTTGAGTCGAGGTAAAGAAAAAACGTGCTGTAGCAATGATCTAAGCTCGTTGACATAAAACTTCACAACACACACAATATAATTCAGAGATCGCGCATAATAATAAAGCGCGGCAACTTGCAAGTCGTTAACCTTCTCTCTCTGCACTAGAGTCTTTACGATAAGTCGTTTAATGGCTTAAGATTCGCAACAAAAAAAGTCTTATTAAATCGACGAGTTTTTTTTTCTTTCTTTCTTCCCTCTCGTTGAATTCAGCTATTTTTTTGCCATTTGCTCGGCCGGTAATAAGTAGTTATTATCGAGCATAGCTTAATTATCTCCGATTTTTACGAGTTTGTTAATTTACCGAGGAAGTATCGAATAACGATAAATTATACCGAGTCGATCGCCGTCGATCGTGGCTTTCATTAATCCTATTTATGAGCCAAATTATATAATTAATTATATAGATCAGTACAGCGGAAAATCCAATTCCGAGAAATGTTAAGTATTACGCTTACAATGGGAGAAAAAAATATACTGTCGGAGAGTGGCAGCTATAACCGCAATAATCGTAGACCCCATTCGGCTCGGGTGCGCGCCAATTGCTCAATTTCCAAGCGAATCACCTGCGTGCTTACTGCGGGAACGGATGATCATCGCGCAGTGCGCATTATGCAGCGAGGGATGCGAGGTACTGATTTTATGTAAGGCTTTTATACGTGACTGCTCTCTTTTCGAGCGCTATGGAAGCAATGAATTTATTCTATTTACATAATAAGCTAAATTCGTTTCATTCAGTTCATTTTGATGATTGATAATTTTTGTCTTCAAAATTACAAATTTTCGATAAATAGGGTATTAAGGAAATTCATGACATTTTTTTAAATGTTTTTAAATAACAGAAACTAAATTATACACATTCTTGTTATAAATTTTGATTTAATTAAGTTCTAAAACAATTTTCAGAATTCGCACAAATTAAGAGGAAAAACAATTACAAAAAATGCTTCGTAAAAATATTTATTTAATAATGTATCTAAACTGGATTGAAAAAAAACTAGATACATGTTAAAAAAGCTTTATCCTATTGTAATGGTCCTACTTGCATATAAAATATTATTAGTTTACTAAAATATTGCGATATAATATATTATTATTTCAAACAAACCAAGATTTATGTGAACAGAGAACTGCATATTTTCATTGTAAATTCTTCTAGTTATTTTATTTTTGTTTATACATTGGACGATTATCTTTAGAAACTAGTTTAACACATTATTTGCCGAAAAGTGATTATTTTTCATGTTATATGAACTCTGAATTATTGGCCTGCGTATGTCGTATGTGTATAGTTCAATTGTATAATGTATAATGTATTTATTTTTATTTAATTTTTTGCAGAAGTTTCACAGGCCTTTAGAGTCATAATATGCATTTAATATACTTTTATTTTATTTAGTTTATGCACTATACTAAGTTAAGTACCTTGTACATTTGATGTTTGAAAAATTATAATGTCGACCAGCACATTCAGATTAGGTAATTACTTGCTGTTTATATCCTATAATCGTATATTTAATCGACGACAAATATTTTCGTTTATAAACTGAGCATTTTTATGGAAAAATTTATATATTCATGACAAATACTGGTGATATTTTTTAAAGGTAATATAAATTAAATAATGTACATATATTATATTTTTAATGTCAGGAAAATAATTTTTTATTATTTCATATTCTACTGTTAATTAGCACGTTTCGCGCACTCTTTCTTCCGTGTTTTTCTGTTATTTATTACATAATTTGAATCTTTTGCATGCCAACTTAGAGATTCTAATAGGTACGAATAAGTCATGTTGTTTCAAATAAAATACATACATCAATATTCATTGATGAATAAAAATAAAACTTGCACTCATTTTTTCACAAAAACTGATGAATTTTCACTCATTTCAAGATATATTGGAAAAATTATTCAAAAAATTAATTCAACCTAAGATCAATAAAGCTATTATACTACTGTACCACACTAAACTTACATATTCAATAGTAGTGATTATGGCTCGAATTTTATATTAGTACGAGTAACACATTCAACACCGTGTACTTTTCGTTGCCTCTATGAAAAAACCCGTAAATATTTTTCCTGGTTTAATACTGTAATAATTAGTTTCCGTTATTTGCATACGTCTTAATTTACAATGTACAAAAGATAAATATGTAATTCTCTATTTTATTCTATTCATTTTCTTTACTTTCTACCAAATTTTAACACGGCGATATTAATTTCAGTATTACAGATGGTAATAAAATTAACGATTTGTACTGATAATTTCAAAATACGAGTATAACGTATTACTTTCTCAAACCTATTTATTAACGGCATATTTCCATTCTTGCAGTTAATTATATGCATCCATGTTAATTATTAAAAAATTGAATTTACTGGTGAAATATAAATCTCACACTTCTAAATATATAATAATAATATTTCAAAGTATAGGAAAATACAAAATTTCGCGCTCTTTTTTAGCATCAACCAATCAACGTTGGATGTCGGCGACTCATCATTTTTTTAAGATAAAAAAAAATAATAAAATAAAAAATAAAATTAGAATAAATTACATCGAATTCATGTTATTTTTTATTTTTACTTCATACATTATTCATCTGAATGATATATTTTTTGTTTTCTATTTAAAAAAAAATTTGATCATTCACATACTAAAGAAAAACCATTTAAACTTTCGCGCTTTTTCAACGCTCGACCAATTACGACGCGGGATGTCGGTGACGATATTCCGTCCATTTTTTTAAGGATTCTGTCCATTATAAAATTTTTGTTAACAGAGAACTACATATTTTCTTTGAAAATGTTATCAATTCTTTATTAATATTATTTATTTAACAAATTTACAAGTTTCTTTAAAATATTGATATAATATTTATAGTAAACATTTTTGTAAATATTATTTTGTGTATTATTTATTTTTTTTAATAGATATGGACAATTTTTTAGAAACTTTTGTAATACTTTTAATATATTTTTGACATTATGACTATGTTGACGTAATTTTTTACTTATAAAATTTGAATAAACTTCTTATATAATTCAAGAACATTTATGAGTTCTAGGAAAATCAATAGATAATATGCAGTAATATCTATTGATGGTTTTATAAAAAGCTTGAACTTTAATCTACTTGATAATAAATTGCATAGTCACATGACGTTTATCAAATAGCTCGTAAACATTTCATACGTAACTAACGAACTCTTGTTACTAAAATTGTTTTAATACACACTTCAGTGTAGTTATTCACTGTTAAGAAAATATATATTCTACATACATTTATAATCATGTTGAACTATTTAATCATTATTTTACTTACCATTGGTACACTCACTGTTTACAGTAAGCTCAATAAAATTATATATATTATTTTTCACGTTTATTTTGCTACTGTGTAAGCCGAAAAAACTTAATTTTTTATATTTATGACTTTCAGAAGTAAAATATGAGTTTTAGAAGTAAAGAAATTAAATAGCATATAAATATAAGTGTATTTTTAATCTTCAATGTATTATATAAAATATTAAGATCAACTATTTTAATCAAATTAAAACGTTAAAAAAATTCATGAATATTTTTTCATTATTAATACGGAAATTAATAAGACATAATAATGAATGAAAAAATGTGTTAATTTATTACTTTTGTTCTTGATTGTTAATAATTATTTATATTAAAAGTTTTAAACATGTTTTAGCCTTAGCTATATATAGAACTCCATGTAGTATTACATCGTGTTTAAGAAGATGCGCTCAGATTGGAAACCAAAGAGGTTTTTGTACTTACGCTGATGGATGCCGATGTGGCCACCAGTAAAGACAAGGTTCAACTATCGTGTATTATGATAATTTAAGTATAGATTTTTTCAGTGTAACTTAAAATAATTCTAATAAAAAAAGATGAACATAAACAGATGAATTTTGTAAACATTTTAATTACTTTATTGATTCACAAATATAATTTAAAATATACCAAAAGATTTAATTTTCAATACATTGTAAATTATTACATTACAATCGTTCGCTATATGTATTTCATCAATCCATGGAATTAAATATTTAATATACAAGTAGTCGAAAGCGAGTGTAAAAGAAAAATAATACTAAACATTAATATACAAAGTTTATTATTTACGCATCAATTCTGTACAAATATCATATAAAAGGATTTCACTACAGATGTAAGTAAGTATGGTAAATTTGATGAATTACAGTGCTCAATAAAAAATAAAACTGATTCTGCGCACTCAAGTGATGAGGGTGCACGTCACGCGACATCTATCGATTTTTGTTAAAGAACTTATCCCTAATTCGTAACAAGCGCGTGTAAAAAGAAAATGAGGTATAAATGTAGGAATAAAATGGGCAATAAAATAATAAATAAAATAAGTCAACAATAGAGTATTTACTGAATTTGTGATTTTGAAAATGTAATAAAAAGAAATTTTAATTATTTATTTATTCTTTGTATAGATATTTCTTTTTCATAACTATTTAAGCTCTAAATGTAAAAAATTATTTCATCTAACACTTACAAAATAATTATACTGTTCCCCTTTTCAATTTACTTGGGCAATTAAAAAATTCCGACTTTGCGTAAAACGTAAAACATAGCATTATTTTAATTTTTGGTAGTTTGTAAAATTTGCGATAACTTTGGATTTTCTGTTAATCTTGAAATAAATTGTTCCAATTGCACTGAACACAAAACAGAAGATCAATATGATTGTAATCAGTAACACTCGATACCATGAATATTTTATATCGTCAAGTATTTCGTTTATCAACAGCAATAGTGGGTCATGGCAAATGTTATTGGCTATCAATGTCAATAACGAATAGAAAACTAAGTCGTTTAAATGTAAATATTTTTGATTTTTTAAGTATAACTTTATTGTATAATCTATAATCCACGTCCATAACGACCCTATAATCATCAAGTAATTAAATATCCTACTCTGCAAAAATCATCAAATATAATAAAAAAAAGTGTTATTTTTGTTATTTTATAAAAAGTTAAATATATACCTACTTATACCTTATCAATAAAGTAGGACAATATTAATCCAATAAATATTCCAGTAACTTTTATTAGTCTTGAAAACTCTATTGTAGATAATCGACTGGATGTCTCGAGAAGTATATTCCTTTTCTGTAATTATTGATTAATTTAATTATTATTTATTTAAATAAAAATAAATATACAGTATTTTGGCAAATTATTTAATTATTTTTTGTGTTTTGTACTTATTAAAATAAACAGAAAAATATACTTCTATAGAAAATGTTAATTGACCCTTTTTTCAACTTAATGATCTGTAATCTTTCCATGAAAATATAGTAATAAATTATTGAAACAAATATACCCCAGCGTAATTCTTCATTATTGATGAAAATTTAATTATGTTAGTCCTCTATATTATGTGATGAAAAAAAACAGCACATTAGCAAAAACTTTCGTCGTCGTTTATGAAAACTTGTAGTATTATCAAATGAAAAAAAAAATTTTATTATTATAAATCGTAAGAAAAGAATACTGTAGCCTTATGAAACGTAAAAAAAGAATATTGTCAAACTATTCTATGAATACGGTCAACAAGACTGAAGAGCGCGCCAGACGTTATATATATATATATATATATATATATATATATATATATATATATATATATATATATATATATATATATATATATATATATATATATATCGATTTATTTTCAAGAGCCATACAAGTAGATTCCTAATATGAATGCGCAAACGCAGAAATCGAAGAGACTTTGTGTTGATAAACAATTGAGTTACATGTAATGAATTATAAATCTATATGCAAGTGAGAAAGAAATTGTGGTTATTATATTAATAAAGCTAAAATTTCTTTAAAATCTACTATTCGCACAGAAATTATAATCTAAATATTCCTTTACACGTGATGTATAGATCTGCGTCACTTTGAAACTGCGAACGATTTTGCGCAAAAACAAATCATGTGGTACAGAATGTTTAAGTGATGATTTTTTGAATTCATCAAATAATTCAAATTTCTCACTAAAGTTGCATAAATATTTAATTAAATTTTCTTTTCATATTAGGTGGAAAAGATTTATTTTAATTCACAACGGATATATATTTGAACCTTTATTACGATTATAATTGTTCACAGAAGAAAAGGCATTTATTTCACGATTTATGAATGATCCAAGCTGTCTTCGCATAAATCTAACAAGCATTAAAAATTCTTTCACAACCCTCAATATTTGGTGCAAATGCGTGAGAACCATAGATGAGCAGGGTCGGTGGGTAATTTAGATTTCTACCATTGCATTATATGGGTCATCACTTTGGAACACTTCGATCGATATTTTTTAGAGGAAAAGAAATACAGCATGTGTGTAAGTGAAGTTGGAAAATGTAGGTTTCAACTGTCCTATAAATTTAAAAAGAGCGTAACGGTTTTACCCTTATAGAATAAATAAATAAATACTCAAATCAGCATGGAATGGAAACAGGTAACTTGCCTGCTGAATAATTAATAAAATCACACCTTTTTGATTAAAATTTATTGTCATTTTTAATTTTTTATAAAAAGATTACGTTCAATATAAAATATTTTTGATGTGAACAATAACGAAAAAAGAAAGAAAAAACAATAAAAATTATTGATTCTTTCACTACCGATGAACTGTGCATTTTTTAATAACATCGACATTATAATTCGTCTTTTGATTGACCCACGCGTCGAAAATTGCCTGGAACGTGAGGATGCATATATGCGTGTACTTTTCGTACTTTGGGTGGATGGTGTGGCATGCCTGAAAAAGCTAGTACTTGGCAAAAACTGATGAACGACAGTACCATAAGAAAAATTTCGATAGCTTTGAAGTATGATGAGTACTTGTGTCGATAAAATATTGTCTGACGGGCTATTGCAAAAATCCACATTACCACTTGCATACAAGTGTAATTTGTTGTAGAAGTCTGTTAAAAAATCACATCGAATATTAAATTTTATTCGTGTTGATACATCAAACTATTGTAAGCCACAGATATCAATAACTTGCCATGTTAATAAATTTCAATAATATTAATCCACTAATTATAATAGGTACCGTTTTGAATATATTAGAGTATCTAAATATATCTTTCAAGCGTATTCCAGAACGTTTAAATTCTTGTAACTGTAAGATAATATAAAGATTTATAGTAAAGCACAGAATAATTAATTTAGATTAGATAATACAAATAAAGAAAACAATAATTTGATAATTACTAATTTATTCCTTCAATTTTTCACGAAAGAATCAAAAAAGCTTTATTTGATAAAATAACGTGTCAAAGGCATTAGCGATTAAATCAGCTAAACATAAATACTGTAAAAAATTTTACAAATAAGAGTTTCTTGTCAAAGAAAAAAAATCTCTTTTAGTCAAATTGATGTGCTTTTGAGGTTAGAGTGAAAAATTTCTATGAAGATGGAGTATATTCTTGTAATCAAAATATTGATACACCAAATAGCGTATAAAATATATTTTTTAGACAACAATAATTTTGTATTATTTTTGTTACCAGTTATAAAATTTATTATTATTTGTAAAAATAGTATAGAATAATTAAATTCATCATTAACATTAAATATCTATAATTTTAAAATAGATTAATTCTTAATACTTAAATATCAATTGGTATTAATCACTTGTTGGTGTTATGATTTCCACTTACTAAGAATACAGATGGAGAAAGTATCATGCAAAGATATGTCCAATTAATATCCTCCATGCTTGATAAATCAACTACTATTTGTTAAAAGGAAAAGAAAAACTATCCACAACGATGATAAAAGCCCAAGTTTCGATGTTGCTTGTGGAAAACTAGGAAGCTGCAGAACTGAAAAGATGAATCTTCTGGAATGATTCTGCGCATTCAGCTCCAGAGAGGCTGGTTTATCGATTCATCTTGGAAGTGTGCTGGTATACAGACTCTACATAGCTTGCGCAAAGGTGCAAGGTGAGGGATGCTGACCGGGCTTGAGAGGGTATTCAATAAAGGGTCGATACATAATTTTATTAAATGTCTTTATATGAAATTGAGCAAAACAAATGGGGAATCAAACTAGCAATAGCAATTGGGAATATCTATAGATAACTGCAAATAGTTGTATAGTGATTGATAATTTATGTAATATTAATACGTAAACAGCGACATATCAAATTGTATAACTTTGGCGCTCAAATTTTACTGAAAGAAATCCATGAAGTTTCCATCATGTCACTGGTGTCGTTTTCGCTCTTGTAGTGTGATCAGTAAACAGGAAATCTTGATAAGAACTTTATATACACCGTAAATTGAAAATAGAATAGACTTTTGCGTTTTATCGCAATTACGGGTTTCGATATTTATACATCGTTTCATTTACAAATTTCCACCTAACATAAGGGAAAAAGACAATATGCATTTATAGAAATTGAATTTAAATTTTATTCATAAAAAATATATTTCATCGTTAAAGTAAAAGTAAAAATTATCCAGTTATTTATGAAATATTAATTTAATATATAAAAATTCACTTCTAATTTTCAATTTAATGATTTGATAGATTAATCAAATACATGAAAATCACTGCTAAGACATTTGTAAAATCAAAGAGATTGCAATAAAACTATTTCTTGAAAAAATTTCAAATGATAAAATATTGAATATTGATCAATATTAAATAAAGTATCGCTAATAATTTATTCTTAGGTTTAATGAAACGTTTAGATGACTATTTAGTGAATATGTTCTAATTAGTAAAATTAAAAATTTAGGTTTCTTATAAAATACAACTTCTGTTTTCGATTTCAATTAAAATCGGACGTTCAAGATACACTTCAATAAATATTAATAAACGACTATTTGTCTTGGCTTTAAAACTTTTCTTCAACTGTAAACGGTATAATTGATTCATAATTTTCATCAGTTTCTTATTTTGCTTTTTATTGCTATCGCGAAATATTCTTCATCTTTCCTAAGTCGCATATTACAGAAATTACTGTATGTTGCGTTGCAAAAATATTTTAAAAAACTTTGTAATAAGAAAAATTATGGTCGTAATAAAATCAAAATAACATGCACATTATAAAACGAAAAGTCCATAATACCCTTGCATACCAGTAATGGGTTTTGATTGAAAATTATGCCTGTATAATTTACTATGGCCAGTCACACATACTGTAACTCTTGCGAAAGAAAATGGCGAGCGCATTATAAGAGTTCAAGTACCCAAATAATTCAGTATGTGGGTTTACAGTGGCATATCAGTTATACGACATTATTTTGCAGATAGTGGATTGATGACGGTATCGAATATATTTTTCTATAACCAGATTCGCTGTCGAAAAATTTAAAACATTCAATTCTCACTTGTCAATGTTCTTCGTGTATAGGACTATAAACAACACCGTAGTTATTCTTTACCCATACTTACCTTTTGCTAGTTTAGTGATATTGAATAAAAATGTAAATTTCATGTAATTAATTAATAAATAGATATTTGAATAAAATAATAATAAAATTTTTCAAACAATTTGAAGCCACCGTGACTTGACAGGATTATAAAATGTTCAGAATGTGTTGTGGAAGTGAAAAGTAACATAACCAGCAATAGATTTTTCATTAGAACTCGAAACGATCAACAAAATTTGTAAAACATCTCATTATCATTCAAATAGAAAAAGAAATAGCCAACATAATGCTCGTTGTCGTACAGTTATGAAGAGAGGCTCTATCCACAATCCATAAGAGCGTACGAACGCAAAGACGCGTCTTATTGGGTTATACGCGCACCCTGATATTGCGCGCGAACTAGCTAGCTGGCTGGCATTGTCAAAGAGTAAAAACACACTACATGGCGAGAGTGAAAGAGAGAGAGAGAGAGAGAGAGAGAAAGAGAGAGAGGTGAGATGAGTCAGTAGCATAAATCGCGAATGTACTCTATGATGTACTACGGGGGGCTGCTTGCGCAACGGCGCACCTGAATTTCTCTCATTCGTGAGAGCTCACGCGAGCAAAGCTCACGTTTCGACTTTATACAACGCGCATTGTTGCCTAATTGGCGTCTCCTCTCTCGCTCGCTCTCCCACCTGTGAATTGAATATTTTCGAAAATTGTCGTTCGCACGGGGATTTATGAAACGATTGTAAGCAAAGTGTTATCTGATACACTCGGCTTGATTTAATTAAATTCTTGCGCAGCTCGGAAAATTATACACGTTTTATTTTTTTTCTGTGCTGCAAGTCGATGGTATCAACGCGGCGTACGCGCGGTAGCGCGAGCGACGATTAACAGGATCAAAGTTCCGTAAAACTATCCAGATATTCTTTCCCCCGAGACATTTGTTGCGAACGAGCGAAAATTAATTCACACGTGTTCGTCGTCGTACTCACGTAATCCTTTTGCCACTTTGCTATTGGAGAATAGTGACATAAATGGCAACCAATGGTGAGAGGAGGTTTCAATTAGGGTACATACGCTTTCTCGCGCTCTCAATGAGTGACATAATAACTGTTATTAATTTTTACGCTGGTACTGCGAAAAAGGCCACGGCTAATTTCTTTTTTTTTACGACAAGGAATGTAGTGTGGACTACTAAATTTTTACTTGTAAACAAGTTTTGGAGATATGACTGGTAATGTTTACAACGTGGAATGAAAATCGGAGGAAATTAGTAATTTACAATCGATGATTATCAGTGCTAGAATTGTCATTGATCATAGCATTGGTGAACAGTTTGGTGCGTGTGGTAAATGATAACTTGTTTCGACAACGCGGTTATTTTGGCTAAAAATGTATTATATCAGTGATAGAAGGAAAATGAAAGGTATCAACTCTGGTGATAAATAGATTAATACACAACATATACAATATGAAATAAAATTTCATATATTGATGTTATATATAAAATAACTATGATTTAAACGAAATTAATATAGTAAAGACAATAAATTTATTATCGATTTCCTAGAATGATTCGAAACTCCTATTTCTGTGTGTCATAGACCATCTTTTAAATGATCATGCTTCAGCTTAGTAGAAAATTACTTATGTCGATTGAAAATAATAAATAAAATAAATAATTGGTGACTATATGTGGAAAGTCAAATACGACCCAATCGATTTTCTACTCAAAAACAAATTCAAGCTATTGTAGACAGAAATTATGGATATTTTGCAAACCGCACGTATAATCATACTCATCAAAGCTATAAAAGTGTTATCTATATATTGTCACCAATTTCAATCATTCCTTATTGAGTAAAGTCATTTGATTATATTGGAAAATATTACAAATACACATTTTGCATAAAATCAATTGACGAAAACAAACTACTTAGCAAATACTTTAATTGGTATCGCACTTTGCATTATGCACTCTTATTTCTCCAAATAAGAATAATCGAATTCTTCGAAGAGCACACTGTTCGAGTATATATAATGGACCTATAAAATGGTCGCGGTAAAGATCCGGTTAACGATCGATACACGAAGCAGTTAACAATCTCAATGACCGTAAAGCAAAAAACGTCGTTTGTTCCCTCTTATTTCAGTAGTAAACGGTTCATATGCCGACAAAAGTTGGAAAGTGATAAAGAAGAGCAATACGGGACCTTAATGATTTTACGTAATGATAGCCTTGCTTGTAATTGATCCAACTCTCGCGGGCATTTCTCTTCCCGATTAATTGTCTTGATGTAAGATATTTTATTGCGATAATTTGGTTTTCATTTATCCCGCTGCTGCTCGCAGATAGGACTCGCCGCAAAAATCGTATCATCCGAAACAAAGTGAAAAGCCACGGGAGAGCCTCGAATCCGTTACGTGCCGGTGTGTAAGTGAGTGCACCGCCTACAACATTGCACAACCTAATTCCGCGCGCCGAGGTATCGTCTCGAGGGATCTCTTTTTCACGACACGCCGCCACGTCGCTTTTGTCGGTTACAAGCTCCGATGATGGTGGGACGCGCGGAACGGACAGAGCTTCCCCAAATAGAAAATATACAAAGGCTCGTGCAGTGTGCGCGCGTTATCCGATGCATTTTGATAAAGTGACGACCATCGATCAGCTATTATCTCGTTATCACGCTCCGCTCGCTGCGGTTACGCAAGTTTCGCTTGCGTGACAGCGTCGCGCACAGAGTACATCTAAATCACCCGAGTGGACCGGGCCGCCGCGTCGCTCGCTCTCCATTTGTCATGAAACGCGCGCGTTCCAGCGAATCAGTTTTTGCCACTCCGGCTCAGTGAAAGCCTCTTAATTTTTCCAATTTATTACTTAATACCCGCCCCGCGCGATCAGGACTCGCCTTTTCTCTTTCTTCTGCCTCAGTTTCATTTTCCTCGTTAAAGATTAAGTTTTTCGCCGATCGCTAATTGCCAATGGAAATGTCGGCTTCTTTCGATGTCGAACGCATAAATTTACGCCTGCAGATAGCGCGCCGTCAAATTGCACTCGAAAAGTTCTCGGTTAATTAAGGCGTCGCCCAATTGGATCGCTCTTCAAATTTTCAGCGAGCACACGCGCGGACCTGATGAATTATTCAATGCAACGCACGCACTATTGAGCGCCCCGTCGCTAATCTCGCTTACTGCCTAAATAAGAAAAATTCAGCTATAGTCTACCCATACCCAAGCATGTGCATGTGCATACCCGCGCGCGCGCGCACACACACACACACACACATATGCGCACGCATCGGCTTATGACTTTTTGTTTTTTCGTTCATTGTCGCGTGATTTATTGTTGCGCCATGTGCATAGAATGAAACGCGCGTGGATTGAGTTCGTTATTATTGTTATCAAGCCTGTTTCATTACTCTACTTTTCTCCTTTCGTGTTCAATTGATTTATCAGAGCCGGCTTATACCGCCGAGAGAATATTGCAAGCGAAAAGTCCAAAATGATAATGGAATTAATACCTATATCGAGTTACCTAATTATGTAATTTGGCATGACTACAATTCTGTTGGAATGATTTTCACGATTTTTAAAAATTAATTTTGAAAATGATATTTGAAAAATGTAGGTAATAAATCGAAACTTTTTTGGTGGTGCAAGTGTAATTAATAATATTATAATGGACATAATATCATATGTTTCAATCTATGATAAAAAAATTTTCTCAATTAACATGACGATGTACCGCTTTTATTTGGCAAGAAACTGTCATCACTTTGTCGGCAGAGATAACAATTAAAATTAAAAGCCTGCCGTAAGATTTTCAGAAGTGCCGCACATAATATTTTACAATGTTAATCTACTTAATCGAATGAGCAATCAAACTGAAATAAAACAGTCGATGATTCCTTCTCACGTCCAGCGATTTCGAGCCTCAATTACTATTCCTAAGAAGCATCAGATCAGTATATATACTTGTCAATCACGTTTGTTTTATTTTCCTTTTTTTTTTCGCAACACGTGTCGGCTTTAGCTCGACTGCTCCCTCGTGATCAATTCTCGGATTTCCCTGGTAGTTTTTCATCTTGGGATTCGCGATGTCAAAGAAACGCGTTCCCCGTTGTGCATACATGCGTCTACCGCCGTCGGCGCACACGAACTGGAAACTGCCGTTTAGGAGTCTCGCTGACTTCTGGATTCCAAGTCGCGACAGACCTGCAACATAATGCTGTCAGCCCTTTTTATGAGTTCTCTCGCTTACTTCTTTCGGGTGAACTCGTTTTGGCAGGTGCACATGCTTGAAATACATTATTGATTATGTTCTGAATTCACGACGGATGGATCACACGAAAAAAAAGGTACGTGTGCTTTCGAGTTCGCCAAGGTCTTTCTTGTCACGTAGATCACTTTGTAATGACTGGCAAAAAATTTTGGACATACGTCCGCAGGCGTTTTTTCTATGTAACTAATTGGGAAATTTCCTTTTGACATTCAAATCGCTGTGTGTTTAGAGTACAATTTACATTGCTATTCTTTTTTGTTGAGTAAATTATTAATTATAGCGGAGCTTCGCTTGTCGATCATACATGTCATTGGACAGAGACGTCATGTTCAGTGAAAGACTAAACGAATGGCGTTGTAATTAGAGTTATTTATATCAAGACAGTTTGTTCGACAAAGAGAGCTTGAGCGATTATCTTTAATCGATGTGATTTGCTAAGTAGATTAAAGTATATGTAACGGTGCAGCCGAGTTAGCAAATGTAACATTTACTATTGTACCTAAAATAAATAGGCAATTGAAAAAATAAGAATATATTGAGAGAATGGTTGCTATCTAAGTAAAGTCATTGGGAGGAAGTCATTTGAACTTGTTATATAGTAAACGCTATAATACGAAAATTTATCTACTTTTTTCAGTCTTTTCATACCAATCTTTGTTTAGCTTCGTAACTTTTAACCATATCATTCACCAAATGCTGACTAATTGTCATGAAGGGGGCTGCCTACTCAATGGTCATGTAAAAATTTTCAAAAAATTTACGATTCTCTTGAAAATTTAAATAGTCACAATTATCGTATTAATGATTGAAGACTTTTTGGGAAACGTTTCAATAAACTTGATACACCAATTGAGAAAGCAATAACAATAGCGTATACAACAGACCAATCCAAATTACTCCGAAGTGGAGAAAAAACATCGAATGTAATAAGAAAGATAATAAATACTCACAGAATTTCGAATCCTTCAAAGTTAAAGATGTTTCTTCTTTTAATCTGCTAATGATGAATATGATGAATATAAGTAGGTTGAATATTGCTTGATCAATGATTCCCAGTGACCGAAGCGGACATCGCACCTCAAAATTGTCATCAAGTCAAATGATTCATGTGACACTATGGGTAAATTTCCAATCAATTACAACAATATAGCTTTTAGCCTCAACTTAATAATGAAAAACACTTCGATTGCATTGAAAAATTAGTATTATGAAATGATAGTTCGTTTTTTCTGTGTTCACGGAATATTTATTTAGTTAATGATTGGTAAAATAGAAATCTAATTTGGAAACCTTACGTCGATAACGAGTATGGGTCAAATGTAGAACAACCTAAAATATCACTTTTCTTTTTTTATATTTTTGTTGTGTAGAAATACTTCCATAATTTATCACCGACGATCAACTTTCCATAGTGACTTATTTATGATTCTATGGATATTGGAATAATTCCTCAAATCTTCTACCTTTGTTTGATAAAGCAGATCCCATAATATCTCAGTGTTTTCTCCGATGATAAAACAGTGAAGGGGGCAGCACCTTGATCGAAACGATCTGATTGAAAAAATGAATCGTGAGGCATAATTCACGTTTTAACAAATATGAAAAAAAAATTATTATAAAGGTTTATCTGTTCTATAAGATTTAATTATAATTAAATAATGATTTCAAAGTAGAACACTGTATGCCTCGAGCCATTAATTTAACTGCCAAGCAATTGGAAAGGATAAATAATGATAAATGAACGTACATGCAGTCTAGTTTAGCTCGCAGCAAACGATAAATAAAGGCGTTTGAAAAATAAAAGAAGCCAAAGAGCTGGAATTGAATCCAGTGCAAAGGCAGCGCCAAATTTTTCACGTCAAGTCAACTTGACGGGCCTCGCTCGAGAGATAAGAAATAAGCTGAAACAGCCGTGAGAGTAATAGAAATGTATATGCCCCGAGGAAAGAGAATGGGAGATACACGAGCTATTCGTCAGGATGACACCTCGGAAATCGCGAAAAACGAGGCGAGAGCGTTGGCATCTCTCTCGCTGCAATTGTTCAGTTTACGTTGCCTTTTTGCAGCAGCGAGTTGTGCGACCTGAGATTAACAGAATTTCGCGCTCGAGACTGCAATTCAGCTGGCGTTTGATCGTTCCACCGGTTAATTCGGATTATCTTTATTGAGTTTGCAGTCAGTGCAGATGCAGACGCGAGTGTATTTGCTATAAAGGCCGCGGTATGATATGATGTTGCGCTTGAAAGCTTAAAAGCATATAGCAGGCTGGACTCATCAATCACCTTGATGAATTTATTCAATTTATATTTACGTTTCAGTTCCGTTAAAGTGCATGGTGCTCAGAAGCACGCGCCGAGTACCATGACCAATCCCATTCAGATTTCAAACGAACGTCGGAAAATTTTCAATGCACAGTATCCCCCATTTGTTAAAAAGTACAATGCAATACGTGTCACTATTCTCTCTCTCTCTCTCTCTCTCTCTCTCTCTCTCTCTCTCTCTCTCTCTCAAGTTGGCAAATTGATGCGATTTCTTGACTGCCTCTTTCTCGCGAATGGGAACGAATGAGATTGTACCTCCTCGTCTGCGTCGTCGTCGTCGTTGTCGTCGTGTACGTGTATATATTGTCTCTCGCGTAAGGGAAATTGGAGACCCTACTGTCTTATGTACGTCAGGGAGAAAGAGAAAGAAAGGCAAATCGATTCAGAACTGGATTACCGCAGGCTACGGGCTTTGCTATTAATAAAGAGTCTATTCGAAGCGTGTTCTTTTGATTTATTCTCGATGTACACGTGATGGCAAATTCGAACTTTAATTGTATCTCTCGCTTTAGCTCAAAATCGTAATTGAAATGAGCAAAATTGAAATTTTAATTATTCATTGTAACCATGCCGGAATAATCGGCGTCAGAGCTACACGCTCTAAATTGATTTCAATGGATAACAAGTTAATTAGTTCGAGGCATGTTGCCAGTTACGATACCAACCCAATGACGAAGCTGTCTTTGATTGTTGGTACAGCGCGACAATAATTATGCTTGCAGTAATTAATTCTGTGAAATACGTCGAATGAACGTACGCGCTCGTTACAAATTAACGTAGTTGCGCCGTAATTCGATGCGCATTATAATACGTCGTCGCTCGATCGACGGAACGAGTCGCAGTCACCACGTGACTGGGTAGTTAACTCGTGAACGGCCGCGAAATACTTTTCTCCTTACTCGCTATCGATTTACAGCTGACAAGTGGAATCGAAAGAGGGGGAGAAAAAGTTTCCCACGTTCGAGCGACGAAAATCAGAGTAGCCAGAGCAATAAAGTACAGAAAAATGCGCATCCGCCTCTCACTTTCTTTCTTTGTCCCTGGCCGGCTACGTAGTCTTCCATTTCTTATCGCGCCGATTACGATGCGACTCTTCTCGCTCTCCGCCCCTTAATTACGCGTCTGAGAAGATCCCAATGGCATTTCCGACCATTCTTTCGAGAGAGCGAGAGAAAGAGTGCAGGTCACTACGTCGAGTCGCGAGGACAAGGGGGGAAAAATCAGTTTACTGTTAATGAGGTTTTCGCTTGGTAAAAGCCTCTACTTCGTCGATATTTCTCCGGCTCCACCTTGTTTTAAATCCATTCCTCGTACCCGCATGCAGACTCTCTTCGACTCTTTGTTTCTTCTCGCTGCGTAGCATGGTCTTTATTTTCCGCAATCACTACGTGCCGCACATACTCCCTTGAGAGCATACGTTCGCGCGAACGCTAAGAGCTTTTCTTTTCTGCTTGTACGAGCGATTGTTTTTTCTCTCCTGCTGCTGCTGCTACTACTTCTTCTTCTTCTTCTTCTTCTTCTTATTTTTGATACCAGAATCTACCCCCTAGAGATCCTCGAAAAACATTATGCTCTTCGCAGTCTCACTCGTAGAATGCAGTTTTTGCTCAACCTTTTTTCTCGCTCTCCCTCTTAAGTGTGCTGACGTTTTAACCGAAGTCTGCATGGAATTCACATTTGTATGGCTAATATCCGCGTACTTGCATCGTTCTTTTCTTTTTTGTTATTTCCGATTTCCCGCACTGTTAATTTGGATATTATCATGTTTGAATTAAATGCAGTTATCTCAAATCACTTGGGGCCGAACGTTTAATTATTATTTCAATCACATTTAGCCGCGGATATTTACAGTTATTTACTAGGATTAATTTACAGTTTAAAATACCACTTTCCTTTCAAACATTGAATATCACTTCAGAATGATCAATAACGATTGAAAATACAACAAAGCAACTTTCACAACTTCTCCGAAATCTAGACGTATTCGTCAAGACCACTCCTCGTCAGAATAAAGAAGAAATGTTACGCGAAACGGCACCGGAAGTGAACCGCCCACTCTCTCTGGGATTATTGTCCCGAAAGTAGTCGTCGTGAGAAAGTTTCACGTGACACCTGTGCTGCCCCATAAAAGAGTGAAGAGGCCACTTAATCAGTGCGCGAAATCTCCGAGGCGTATAAAAAATGAGAAGGGGAGGAGGGTAGGGGAGAGTGATTACTCAACGCCTGCGTGTGAAAATTAATTTCGAAACAATGGCCTCATGGAACGAGGAAGCGAGAGAGAGAGAGAGAGAGGGAGAGAGAAATTAGCTTCTTTGAAAAGAGAGCGTAATTGAAAGTCGTGGCTGTATGAATTTAAATAGTGCATTTCACCGAGCGCAATAGAAAGTTTTCCTCGAGACATACTCGCCGCCGAGCAACGACGAGAGGTGAATCTTGATGAGGAAATTTTAACGGGTTTGTGCGTCTCATGAATAGACGATACCGAAGTTGGTGTCTCGTTTTTTCTCCTTCTGTAATAATTTTCGCGAACGACAAACTGAATCAACATTGTCTTTGACGAATGCCGGCTGTGCAACACTCGATTGATATATATACATTCCTTGGGGAGAAACAGGCGGCTTGTGTAAATGGGTCGAGTGCAGATTTTTCAGCGGTTCCCACCAGCAGTGACCAGCTATGTAAACGCCCGCGCCGCCGCACTTTTCACTGGTAGTGTAATCTATACAGGTTATTGGCTGTTTTTAACTGCTCGAAAATACATTTAACGATTTGACGTTCATACATTTTTGAAAAATGTTATTATCTTGTTCCTTCACGACTGCAATACTCACGATCTTTTCATTTAATTTATATTAATTAATTTATTCTTGCAAATTATCGAGGTGATTGAACGTCGAATGATTGATTTGCGACTTACTGTTATAGGTGGTCGAATCCTGTCATTGCTATAAACTATCATCATTATTTTAGATACTGCATTAGAGCTTTCGGCTTGGCGACTGTTTCATTAAATGTCGCAAATGTTAAAACACTCGTAATAAATAAGGTGCATAGCTTTAAAAAAAGCGATATCTATACCTTACGAATTTTTACACGTAACACATATCGTCTATATATTTCAACCGATTGAGAAATTAAAACGGAACGGTAATATCCCTTGATCTGTTCCTTGGATCGCAAAAGTAGTAATAAAAAATAAAAGTGCAACCACCCTCCTTGCTTATAAATAGGCAGACATTGAAGAGCCATCATTACACCACAGAATTCACCGATAAATTTCGAGTTTACGTACTCTCTCGACTCGACGTAGTTCCTCGAAAAATAAAGTGAAAGAGAGAGAGAGAGAGAGTGCCAAAAGTTAATGGCCGCGCTTCAGAAGCGCGCGTGCGAAGCCGCTCTCGCCCCTTCAATTCGCCGTAAAATTTAACGACCTTACAAACCCTTCGAAAATACTGCGCTTTTCTGTTATCAAAAAGGCCCGTCGCGCGCAATACTCGCGGTCAAAGTTCCTTCTTCCTGCTCACTATCCCGAGCCCGCCTGAAATTGCTTCCCCGTTATCTTTACGATCAATTAAGTCCGTTAATTAGCTTCACTTTATATTTTAATTAAAGCGATTTGCTCCGCGGAAAAATTTCATTAGTCCTTTTTTTACTCTCACTTGGTGATTCGACATGAACTCGAGAAATATAGAGTCGCGGATGAATATCGAAGAAACAAAACAGAGAGGGAAGGGTAGAGAGAGAGAGAGAGAGAGAGCGACAGATATACAAAGTCCTGAAATGAATTGGGAGGGAGAGCTATGCAAAGGAAAACATTATCATTCCGAAAATCCCTTTCTGCTGAATCGTATCTCGATGGGGCAATCCGAGCAAGTATATTTCCCTGTTTGTATTTTCAATGGCAAGTCAGGCGAGAAACGTGGTGGCACAAAGCGCGTGTATGGATCCCGAACCCATTTCATTTTCAAATATATATATATACGGCAAAAAGCGAGCGAAAGCCAGTGGCATCTACCTAATCTCTCTCACTCTTATCTTTTTTCATTCGGCCTTCTTAGACATGAGTAGTATAAGATTCTCAGCGATCGACTTCGGCCAGCAAAAATTTGTTTTTTACAGCCGAAGAAAGGTAACAGCTTGTATTCATCGGATTTTCATTTCCTTTTTATCCCTCGAAAAAGAGAGAGCGAGGAAGAGAGGACGAGAGAGAGAGATAGAGAGAGAGAGAGAGAGAGAGAGAGAGAGAGAGTGCATCGAACCTTTTACGTCACAATGTTTCGAATTCTTTCGGCTGTGGTTTTTGCTACCGAAAACACGATATATTCCCACACGAGAGAGTGAACGGAATTCCAGGTCCGCGGGCAGGAGCGCATTATTCAAATATGCGCGCGTCACGCAATCGCTGTTATGCCTAGATTGCTTGCGGTGAGCCCTTGCCACGCTCGCCGATGTATGTAGCCCGACGACCCGGCTCTCGTCGTCGCTTCTTCGAGCCCATCAATCCGACAAGCGCGATCAATTCCAACCCAGTACTAAATCTGCGAAAATGATTTTTCGGATTTCCTTTCCACTGTTCCCTGTTAGTTTTATCAATTTTCAAAATTCGATTGCAAAGGTGCACTATAAAGAAATAATTTTCTCACTTCAAATAATTTTTTATTATACTTCAAATATTTTACGTCTACGAGAAAAGGAAAAAAAATTTGCTCATCTTTTTCATAGTTTTAAGTTCACAGAAAACTATCCGACAGACATTCCGACTATTTGAAAGCTTACTGGCATATCGAATACGTTGATTTTGCCGCTTCTCGATAAATTAAAAAGAGATATAACAACTCCCTAGTTCATTATCAAATCACGAGACTAATTGGCGTTATTATAAGTATATCTGATAAGACATTTCACGATATGAAATTCTGCTTTCACAACAAACTCTGTCAGCTTCAACATTGAGAACACTTAACAATTGGTATTTTGCACTCTGAGTGTTACCTTCAATAAAATATTTTTACTATCAATTAAATCAAATTTTTATATAATAAGTGTCAAGTAGTGATATGAATTAATTGCGAGATAATACTATAGATGTTTGAAATTTCCTACTTTTAAAATCATTGGATTTTACTTTAAGTACTCTATATTTATACGGACAAACAAAAAAAAAATATTCATTTTTTTCAATAACCATTTGGTATATCTTTTTAACATACTCATTATTATAATATTTCATTATTAAAAATAAGTTTAGTGAAAGATAAAGTAACAGTATTTCATAATATTAATGTCTCTAATGCTTACTTTCTTTGTTCATCATATCTCTAATTATAAAGTGATTTAATTGTTAGTAAGCGAGTCTAATTTAAAAGCTGGAGGCAAATTGACATTATTACAACATACTATCTGATAAGATATTTTTCATAACACAAAATTCTCCATTTACTTGGCGTCATGGACGATAATATGGAATTTGTCATCTGCCATGTGAATTAAATCCAAAATAAATCGAGTACACCACGATCACACGAGGATTACGTCCGAAATTCAATGTCCCATCAAACTGGCGAATAAAGAGAACGAAAAGAAAGAAGAAAAAGCAAACGGCAGACAGCAAGCCCCCCAAAACATTTCAACTCCGTTCAATTAAACTTGAGCAATAGCCGGAGCGACGTGTCGCGCGCGCTCGCCAACACACACGCAGTCGATCGATCAGCAGCGGCAGCAGCTTGACATACACTCAGCCTCATAAAACTTGTCCATGCCTCACTCTCACCTACATATATATATATCCATTAAGAGAGAAAGAGAGACAAAAACCTGTTTGTACAAAAAAATGAAAAATAAAGTGCGCATACGCAATTTTTGAAAAAAAAAATCGTCGTATAATATCAAACGCACTTGAGGGCTTGATTAGGACATGCCAGAGAAAGCCACAAGAAGCCCCTTAAAGGCCGAAAGGAGGGGGGGGGGGGAATAAGAGGATATTCGCGTATATGTCTAAGTAAGGGCACATCGCACGGCTTGCACCGCAGCCAAGCCTCTCCGCTTCGGTTGCTCCGCGCGGCGGCAATATTGTGTTACCTTGAAAGATTCAGTGCGCGGCAACGGCGAGCGAGCGAATTTCGAGACGCCACGAATTTTCATACGATATTTCGGGAATCTCATGACGGCTTTTGATGTCAGTTCGCGTGACGCGAGTAGCAGCTTATATTCGCTGATACTCGGCTGAAACTCGGGGACATCTTGTGGCTTTGATCAGTTTTTCAAATCGAAATCAAGTTTAAGTTGCTATTCCTAAAACGAATCTTTAGTCGCTTTCAATAGTTTCTCCTCTGGGAGAACAATTCTCGAACCATAATCTCTGCGAGAACCGTGAATCCATTGACAAATACATCCACCATCCCTTTTCGAAAATAGTCTCCTCCTCATTTCGATATTATATACTAGGGGGGTCTGCCCTGCTCGCTTCGCTCATCAAATAACTCAAAACAAATGATAATGTTGTTGATAGCAGGAACATAACTTAATAAATTTGATCATAATACATAAAGTTAAGGCGATACATAAAATAATAATTGCAAAAACGATATCGTTTCCATACCGCCATTGAGGTAGTTATTAAATTGCGTTTTTTTGTTCTTCAATAATTTAAAAACTAACTATTTACAAAGAACGCAGTTATTAAAAAGTTTGGACAATGTAAAAATCTTTAATTAAGTTTTAATTAAAAATTGTTTAAAAACTACAGAAACATTATTTGTAAAAGTAACACTTGTAATATTTGCAATATCACAATCTAGTTGTTTGTAATGTCAATAATGTCTATTGTTTTAAGGAATACATCATGTTCAATCAAAAAATTAATAAATAAAATAAATAAGAAATACAAGAGGGCATAAAGAAACAGAAAAAGGGAGCAAATATAGGGTAAAAAGGGATGGTTGAAGTGTCAGAAATCTTTTATCCCTATATATATGGCAGGTAGGTTCGCGGCAGAGCATTGATATTTGATTGAAATCGAAGTGAGCTTGCGAGGGAGGGATAATGTACATAGATATCTGTCGCTAGATGTCTGGAGAGGTTCGGCCGACTTACACTCGCAATCAAGCGACGCGTCGCCCGAGGAGAGAGGAGCTTTACAGTCTCCGCAGGTTAAGGCGCGCGTGCAAGCTTGAATATTGAAATAGTCTCTGGAGAGCTTGAAAGCAGCCGAGCGCGATGCGCGTTTACTCTCCAGCTCTTCTCGCTCCCTATATAAGCTGCTAATGTCTCGATTTAATCGGCAATTATGTATTTAGTAGAGCGCAAACTGCGAATTGATTGTTAAGGATTGGACTGCTCTGTGCGAACGGCGCTGTCGATTCTGCTCCCAGTACTATACGCACGAGGCTCCTTTAGTTTGGAGTCTGATGAATATTGCGAGAAATTTGCGTGATATTAATTTTTTTCCGTGCCGTGGTTAGATTACCACTACTATCTTACTTTACTTGCACAGAAAAATCCGTTACACAGACACACATTGCACTCAATACACATCCAGCGTGCTGGATCGGTACAAAAGTTATCCACCTCAGCGGGATACAGCGACTCGACTTCTTTCTCTTCTGTCACGGCAAATTAATAATTTTTCCTTTCGTCGCAGTAGCAGTGCGAAGAGAGTAAAGCAACGATGATCCCCCAGTGGCTTCATAGGAGAAATGTGGAGCGCACGACCACGTCTCGGAGAAATTCTGCAGAGGCTCGCTGACTCTCCTGATTATGTGCAGCGCGCCCAAGTTGGCCGTCGAGTCGGCTGAATCGATGTGACGTTACGCTTTTATGAGTCGACCCTTTCTTCGAGCGAGAATAGCTCTCTCTCTCTCTCTCTCTCTCTCTCTCGCTCTGGGACGAGGCAGTATTTCCGCGAGCTTCGCTCGCGCTACGGTCGAACGGTCGAGAGGACATTTTCCGGGCAAAGGGAAAAAAGTTATGCGCGCGAGTGCTGTAAAATAGTGCCGCGAGAACTCGAGCGAACGCGTCATTCGCCAATTTTCACTCTGCTCCGGAGAGAAGATTGGTCACGCTCTATCGCAGAAGCACTCGCGGTACAGCGCGCGCGCGCGCGCCACGTCGTAAACTTCGGATAACGAATTCACAAGATAATCGTGAGCGGCGACGAGAAGACGACAGCGAAACTTGGCTAACGCACGCGGAATGCCACAGTACGGTATTGATTAGCTCATAAACCACAGCAGCCGCACGTTCTTGGTGCCGACATCGTCAAAGCTTGCGGAAGAAAAAGCGTTGGCCAAAAGCTTCGACATTCGGACGAGCGGGTGCGCGTTTCTGGGTGTCAAGACACTCGTCTCGATTGTGCATTGTGCCGCGGCGAATTGCGCGGAGCTTAATTAAGCGTCACGGCCAGCGAGCGAATTATAACAGGATCAAAAATTATCCTGACGCTGCCCGAGCGCCTCGTGTACCTATAAGGAGAAGCAGAGAGAGCGTGACTCGATCGTACCCGGAAATCCATAAGGAGCAAGGCCAAGAACGACATGCCCGCAGCGCATACTGCGAAGCAGTAGAGTATGTGTAGCGGATCTTTTCAAGATGGAAACGGATTACACGTAGAAGAGCGCTGAATACTTTGCCGAGATTTTCAGTTTCACGGGCAATTTGTTTCTCGGTATCGATGAGGATTATCGTGGCCGCGCGTCGCTTCATTACGCGCAGCGTGCCTGGACCGTGAAGCGACAGCGCGTCGTTATACAATCGAAAATCCTTACAATGGCAGCTCAATCAATCAAGATTGCGTAAGGTCCCGTGGCAAGCCTGTAAGCGAAGCTGCATCGCGCTGCCTGGTTCGTTTCAAAAGTCGCGCGTACTACGCCAATTAAATCGCTCGAAAATGCCTTATCCTCTTGCCTGCAACGTTGCATATTATATTTCACAACGCCGCAGCGATTGCATATACCCGGCGCCATGAGATTTACATTTGTCACTTTCGAGAAAGATAATTAATCCTCGAGCGAGGGAACAAGTGGTAAACGTCTCGGGGCGGTCAACTTTGCTTGAATCGTTTTGCATAACATGCATTGTAATCCCACCTCCCCCGCAGGCTCCAGTTTTGCCCTGGCACACACGCACACGACGAATTTCATGTTAATTCGCGAAATGGAATTTCCGCGCTCTCTCTCTCTCTCTCTCTCTCTGTCTCTCTCTCTCTCTCTCTCTCTCCTCACTTCGTCACTTCATTTGCATCCAAATATGGATGCTGCTGTCGAGACGCCAGAGCACGTGGCTATAAACGAAACTTCAGCCGCAAATTACGGGCATCGTTACCCATCTCGAATTTTCCTCGTGCCTGCCTGGCTTGTCTCTCTCTCTCTCTCTCCCTCTCTCCCTCGCAAACGTCACGCATGTTACAACAGCAGTAGACGTAGATGATGATGCCCAAGCTGCGATACTTGTGGGCGAGTGAATACTGAGTTCCAGAGAGGTTTGCAATTTCGGTTTGCTCAGTGTATTTCGATTGAACAATGCTCGATGTGGAAAGGAGTGTGCGTGTTTACTTAATTTTGGAGTGAAGGATGCCCTTCGTATGATAAAAAATTGATAAGCGACTCCAATAAAATTTCTCCAAAAACATCCAATAAATTAGATAATTCATCAGTTCCACGAGATGAGATGAAACTTATAATTCTGTTTTAAAAAAAAATCGCCTACCAAGAATTGATCTTCTGAATATTTTTATAGACACGTATCAAAGAACTTTAAAAATTGACGTTAGAATTTGAACTCTTAATGAAATAATAAATAGAACCTTTTAATAATCATCCTGGTGTACCACGCTCGATTTCTAGCAAAGAAATAAATTCAAAATTCAACTTTTTTGGCATACTCGTATATCATAACTTTTAGGATACTAAAATAAAAATTTTTTTTCTGAAATACAAAATAATATAGTTACTTGGTGGCGAATATAGTGCTCAATCATACAGACTTGATAATATTCCAAAATTCTGAATCATGCCTCGCGTGATATGAGAATTCAACATATCATGCTACCCGAATAAAGCATTCGACATTGTTTCGTAACTAATAACAACGCGCGCGATCCACCCTCGACGCAAGTCAACATATCGCCCATGTAATTTAGGTGTTTCAATTAGCTTCGAATTCAACTTCGCTGCATCAAATATCTTGGTCGCGAAATGAAAATCATTTGCTCGATAAAGACAACGAAAAAGAAATAGAATTCGAAATAGATTACAAGACGCTCGTAAAAAACAAATAAGTGTAAGGAAGGCGAAGGAAAAGATAGCGAATGAAACATAAATCCTTCGAGCGCAATCAAGAGAAAGAATAAAAAAATTGAGAAAAGGGAGAGAGGGGGGAGGGGGCGGAAGGTGGGAGTACCGAGATAAGCGAGGAAGTTCATTCGTGCGCCAATCGTAAATGTATGTTCGAACAATCTCTGACGATGGGGCTAGTCCAGCTGGAGCTAATGCGACTTAGTCGCGCGGGTCGTCGTGACGATCGATACGCCATGCAGTACTTCGTATGGCAATTTATTGACGAATTTACGATGTTTCGACCTCGCCTCGCTTCGCACACGGAGACAAATACCGTGATTAATAGGCTTCTGGCGGAGTTAGTTGCGCAAGAGCTAATCGCAAATTGGCGAGGAAACCACGATGTCTTGCGTCGAAAATCTCGAATTTTATATTAGAGAGCTCGAGCTTCAAACACAGACGGTTTACCCTTGGAACATCACACATTATCGATTGGTCGCAAGCCAACAAGATAAATATGAATATGCGAATACGAACAACGTTTAAAGACAATAGCTCCCTCTGCCAACCGATCGAAATACCGAAAGTTTTCTATTCAAAGCCATCGAATGAATCTCTCTGAAGAACTGTTATTACCCAGACAATTAACGTAGCCGAAGAAAGGAACTGTCACGTATATTCCGAATTTAAACGCCGCGTGAAGCTGGTGGATTAGAAGACAAAAGCACTCAAAGCTCCGGCTTGAAAAAAAAATTTTTTTTTTCGCAAAATATTCACGCTCCTCCTATTTCACTCGTCGTACGGAAGTCTTGTTACGTATACGTACGCGCGAAGTGTGCTGAACTTTTGCCCGCCGAACTTAAATTGACTGTGTAAGGCGTCGAGCTGCGCTGTGTGTTGTTTGAGTATCTCGACGGTTTTCCGAGCCAAGTTTCGCGAATGTGTATGCGCGCCATACGATGTCGATGAAAAAGACTTTTAGGTGCTCTACCGGCACTGAAATACTGCACTTTTGGTAAAAGTTCCCGAAAGTTTCGCTGATGAGGTGGAAGAGAATTTTTATTCAATCTTTAAACTTTTCTTGGCGGCGAAGATTTGCTCGCATTATGACTATCTGTTGCTGGTGCGCGTGCATTCCTTTTACAGGATACATTTTTGCAAGTGAAAGCAAACAAATAATTATTGAAAAACTAGTTGGAATTTTTAATTTATTAATAGGATTCTTTTTTGCTGATTAAGATCCTTATTTATAGAAAGAACTCAATGTTAGCTCTTGGTTCGATTCAATAATTATATCCTAAATTTTTATTTCTTAAGTTAGTCAGTGAATGGATTTCTTCCTATTCTCTAAGTAATTAGAATCAGTCACTTAAGATTTTCATTTAAATCGCTAAATCCGTCGTTCAATCAACAGATTAATTCAAATACAAACAGTTTCTATCTGCTATTGCGCGTTTCTATTCAGTTTGCAAACTACAGAGTAGCACTGTTACATCTAATCATAGCAAAGTTGGAAACTTCAGGAACAAACGTTCTAGATCTGTCCATTTATTTTCCAATTTTTCCTGACTTTAACGGCTGATGAAACTGACGCTACATTTGGCGAAATCTCAACATTGTTCTCATTTTGAACTTCATATTTTGTATTCAATCCAAAACAATAAAGTTGTTTGAAAGCAATTGGGAATAAGAAAAGGGCAAAATTATGATTTAGTAAAACTATTATATTTTGTTATTGCAAGAAATTAAAACTACGTCTTTCCAAAATTCCGAAATCTAGAAGAGCCATAATCTTTCAAGGGACTTTAGGGTAGAGAATAATGGGTCGCTTGATAAAAGAATCTGACGCATAAACATAATCTATTCCAATTTGAAACATAATTGGTGTTTCGTTACACCCGCGGGATTTTCAAGATGAAACGTATCCTAGAAATCCGAGAGAGGAAAAAAACGCGAAACGAATCACGGAGTGTCACGATGAGCCGGCGAGAGGGAAAACGAGAAGGAGAAAAGCAGACGGACCAGCACCACCACCGCAGGCGGCGGCATTCTCCGGAAAAGCATCGCATTCTTCGCAGGCGCCCGTCTCTGAAAAATCTCTTTCACGCTGCGTAACACTTGTCTCTCTCTCTCCCTCTCTTTGTCTCTCCCGCCCTTGTACTATATTCCCGAATCGACTCACCTGTTTTGCTGCAGCTGCCGCTGCAGCCAGAGCAGGCTGAAGGGAAATCCTGAGGTGGCTTATGACGCATTGGAAATTCCGTGGGATACGTCAGATCGTATCCCCGTACCCCGCGTGTTTATGGTGGAAGCGGATTCTCGCTTTTCTTCTATTCGACTTTTTTTGTGACGATAGAGAAGGGTTACATCGCAAATAGGATCATAAAGGATTGCATTGTTTGTTGATTTTTGAATAGATGGTGTTTGTTGGGCTTGACGTAGAGTATGATAGAGATGACGTTGCTTGTCCGTACAAAAACGCACCGAAAACGAATCTTTCGCAAGTGGAAATGAAATGTTATAAAAACGAAGTTCACGTATATATCACAATATATCACAACAGTAAATTTCACATAAATTTTTAAAAAAGACAGTAATTTTCCTTAAAAAAGTCCTAGAATTCTTCCACGTGAAAACCAATAGTTGCCGAGGTTCGCATCACCCTATAAAATCGAGAACGGCACTCGAGCGATCGTTAAGCCAGTGGTCGTATACGCGCGCACACAAACACAGGCGCACACGCGCAACTGTTACGTTAGCTCGCACAGATTTTCATCAATAAACTGTGTCTGGTGCAATCTAACGAGCGACTAGGCGCTCGAGAAGGCGAGGGAGGAGATGAAAGATTATCCAGGCCGTGCGATCGAGAGCCTTCCGCGTAGGGCATTAATATGCATACGGGCGGCGCGTAATGACATTCGTATACGCGTCGCATTAGGTAAATTACCGGCTCCAAGTACAGTCTTGCCTCTCTCGCCCTCCGGACTTCCTCCTAGATCATCGTCTCTCTCGAGCCGAGCTATGCATTATCGTCGCAAACGCTTGCGGATAACGGATCGAGAGGATGCTAAAGCCGGAATCTGACGCTGACTTTCGACTGATGTCCAAGCTGGGTGGCTTTTCTCCGATGCTTTTATATTGTTCCAATTGTTCATTCTCAATTGTTAGCTTCGAAGCTTCAGGATGATGTTTCTTGTACATTGTTTGCTTGTAATTCTTACCTTACGATTAGAAGAAAAAAAAACAGTGTAATCCTTAGTTTCTCAGTGAGCGACTGAGTCATGGTTGTTACATAATGAAGAGAAGAAGGATGTTGTCCGTTATTGCAATGTCCATGTATAAACAAATCATTAAAATAGCAACAACGACAAAATTTGCCGACAATATCTATGGACTTGGAACGACTGTAGTTCTGACAAAAAGCCCGTCGAGTATTCTAAAGTGATAATTAGAGTTTCTGCATTGTCGCGATTGGCTTTACCGCACGCCGAAAAGAAAAATCATAATCCAACGCCACGGCGAGCAACGAGAAGGATGTCGCGCACGACGCGAAGAAGAGGCAGCTCGACACGCTGAAAGCCGAGGGGCAAGTGTACATGTAAGAGGAAGTCGTAAAATTAAGAAGCGCAGCGCGCGGCATATAGAGTTTTAGATGCGTATCTCGCGCGCACGCACACGAGCGCAAACGTATTAAGTAGCGCGCGTCTCACTTTTCCGTTATTATCTCTCCCGCGAGAGAAGATCACTATACGACGTTGTAATTCCAGATGTGCGCTGCACAGGTTTTCGAGATTTATTTACGGCGAATCGTTGCTCTTCTTTCATCGCGGCAATGCGTTTGGCGATTTGTCGGCCGTTTGAGTTTCGGTAATTTCTCGCGATGAGTCATCGCGGAATGCTCCTACGTTGGATTCGATTGACACGGCAATGCAATTTTGGAAGAATGGAAAGAAAAGAAAAAGGCGAAAGTAGTGTACGCGCGCAGCCAGAAGATTAAAGCTAAAAAATGCTAGCCATCTAAGCGCGGGACCGACTGAATCGCGCGTTCATCGCGCGTTCATCGCGCGGCAAGAATCCATCATTTTTTCCCAGCCAGACAATGGCAAGCCGAAAAATAATTTGTTCCCATTATGACGGCTCCTTTTAAAACGCGTTATCGTCCCTACGTACGTTCTTACGATCATCACTCGTCCACGTTTTGAGCCGCACCGTTGTACGCCACGACACGGGGAAAAATAGGGTAATTTAGATAAAACCCCAGCCGCCTACTCTCTCCTTTATCACAACTCATTGATTTTACCTCTGCGCGAGGATGCAGCCAAGCAAGCAGTCGGTGGAGGACTGATGTTTCGTAAGCACTGTTTCGACCATTCAACCAAAAGGAGTGCTTATCGCGAGTATCTTGTGTATAATTTTTGCGCGGCCTTGACTGAGAATTTCAGAGATGAGATACACGTGTAAAAAGATGGATGATTTATTGAACCTCGTGTATTTTTTTTTTTATTATCGCGATTTCGCCTTGGATTATGTCTAGCGCGATTATTTTCTTATTTAAAGTAATGGTTTTGCAGATAAATTTACAATGAGTGTACTTCTCGTACAGTTTCGATTCCTCTGAATCTTTTAGTGCAAAATTTTCTTAATAAAAGTCCTCATTAAATATAATACTTTTCAGTAAGTTCAGATTATTGACTGACAAAATGACGTTGTCTTACCAATTGGCTAATTATTATAAATAGTGTTTTGAAGATAAATTGATTTTGTAAATTTATATAAAGTTTAATATAAAAACAACAACATCGAATTAAAGTCGTCATCATGGCGCTGGGAGGTAAGGAGCTGCTCGATACCTCTCTGAATAAATATTATAAGTGTTACCCGAATACCAAAGCTGGTGCGGTGATGTGCATAGTATGTGGTAATTTTTATTATACGAATAAATTCATAGCGAAATGTAATGCTGGAACTTCAGCTACGTTCCTGAACAAATACTTGGAATCTGTCAAGATCACGTAAATTTTTCACTAATTTCACAGCTGCCATATGATGCACTCAGCGAGGAAACTCGCGAGTTCATTGCTCAACCACAGAATGTGAGTATAGAACAGTTAAAAAAAGTAATACTTCATGAAATGGCACAAGAAAATCAAATAGCAAATGAAGATTTTATGGAAATTATTGACCAAGAAGAATTAAATGAACTACAAGCATTAAAAATAAAAAACAATTTATTAAAGGAACTTTGTAAGGAAACTCGAGAGAAAAACAAAATGTTGAATGAATTGTTAATACTAGGAAAACAAAAGAAGAATACTAATAAACGAACGCATGATGAAATTATTACAATTAAATCTAAAAATTTTCTTTTTTTTGTTATTTTTTAAGTTTCTTTTTTCTTGTATTTATACGTTAGACTAGCGAATTAAAATTTTACTTCCTTTGCTGGGTTACTTGTTATACGTAATGTATATATATAATAATTGCGATGAATGTAATTCATGTATATGTACTCTGGTAATAATAATAAAAAAAATGATAATAAATACTTGTTTCCAATAAACTCAAACTATGCACTTATACTACTGTAAAGTACGTAAAATGAACCATGCTATAAAATCAACCCATAAATCTACATATTTTTATAATAAGCGATGCCGTGACTCGATTGAGCATTTTGAATATATATGAGATCTGTCGCTAACCAAACAAATCAATTCTCATTGTAACCGACTGAAAATTAATGTTGGTCAATATTGTAATTACAGAATATTGTCACATATAAAATTGGTTATTGAAAATGATTTATAATCGATTGAAATTGATTACGAAAATTACTCTAACAATTTTTTATATAGACTAGTCAATATACGTGTTTCTTACTAATATTATAGCATATTATAGAAGTGAAATAAAAATACGGAAATCAACTTTGAACGATTCAAATCAAAGTAGCAAAAACAACAGGAAACGTTCAATGCAGATACAAACTACCTGCGCTACCAATTGGAAATTTTACACGGGGCGCGTAATCAAGCCCAACACCCGTGCGTTGTGTATATCCCTGCCGGCTCTCTTATACACGCGAGCAAACATATCGCTGTAGCGGTCGAATCGATCGCCTCGCCCGTGCATGCATATGCGTATAGCTAAAAGAGGTCTCTGTTCGCGATAAGCCCGAGCACATATAGCGATTTCCAAACGAGGAAGTCGGTTGAAAGCACAGTATCAGGAGCGCAGAGCTGGCAAGAAACGACGAGTCGTACAGGCGCGCGCCCAAAAAAAAAGAAATACCTGTCTTCTCTCTCTCCATTCACGCGCGCGCGCGGCCTTATCACACGCGGCTCGCGAAGGCACCTTGCGCGCGCCACTAAAAACGCTCGCTCTCGGCCCAGAAATACACGCGGGCGCGCGCGCGAAAGAATTTGCCGAAGGAGAGCGTGAAGAGCGTGCAGGAAGAAGGTGGGCACGAAAGAAGGTGCACACTTGGGAAGGGGTATTGCGTGTCAAATTTTCTGCGGTTTTTCGGGGCCACGGGATGAATACGATGGAATTTCTCTCTCTCTCTCACTCACTCGTGTGCCATCAGTTTTTTTTACGTGCGATATATGTTTGAGATATTATGCTTAATTTCAATATTAACTCGCACTCTCTGACAGGGAAGACGGATGTGAATTTTTTTTATTATTGTCTTATTTATATCATTTGAATCGTGAGAACGCTAGTAATGGAAGATTTTATAATTTGATATCTTATCGACTTATTATGCAAGAGAAGATCAATTATAGAGCAAATAATTTCAGAATGTGAATTATTTCAGTCTAAACCGGCAAGCAACTTAAAGATTCTCTGTTCGTGATGGACTCAAATTCGCTAATTTTTATATACCCGGGGATTGCTAGTATATCCGTATGTGTTATAGATACTCAGGAAGTTTTTCATAACCGATTCATACTCTACGGTTCACACACGTCCACTTCTTTCTTAACCTACAAAAATAGATATTCTTTCTTAATTTCCTATAAAATCAATGAAAAATCGGCAACTTTAAATCCACCATCAGTAAAAATAAATCTCAAAACAATTCTCACACTCTCTGGACCGAGCAAAAAACACCATAGATTTCCATCTGGATAAAAATCGATCGCGCAGAGTATTCATAAACAAGCAAACTACACAACTAAAACGCGGGGAGCGAGAACCGAATCAGGGTTCTGAATGCTTGCGTTCTCTGCGTAAATCCTCGTAGGAATGCCTTCGGAAGCAGGCCAGCAGAGAGTCTCTCTCTCTCTCTCTCTCTCTCTCTCTGAGAGCGCGTGCAGGTAAACGTTGCTCGGGCAGCGGCAGCAGCAGGTAATGGCGCCCGAGCCATTAAAAGAGTGTGCTTGGGCTGCGCGCAGGGGGGCTTTGAAAGAGAGAGAGAGAGAGAGAGAGAAAGAGAGAGAGAGAAGGAGCGACAATACAGTGCATGTGGCAGCAGCAGCAGCGACTATAGTTCGCCAGGTGAGCGGCGTTGCCAGCATTGGTTAGTTCTGGTGGTTCGCTGCGCCGATTCGTTGCTGTTACGATCGGAACGGTAAGTCTGACTATGCTTCGGCTTGCTGGCGGCAGCGCGAGGCAACTCAGCAGTTGGACGTCACCTTGGCCGCCGGCCGCGTCGTGTCTCTTTCGCTCTCCCGCTTCTATATTTTATACTTATAACTTGCCTTATAGCAAGCAAGCAGCAGCATAGTGTGTACAGTATTGAAATTACAACGAGCGAGCGTCCTCGACCTCGTGAGTGGACATCTTTGTCCGATATCATTTGCTAATTGTGTTCTCTCCCAGCCTCGAGTGCGGTGTGCTGCAGCAAGAGAAAAAAACGAGTGTGTTTCGGAGCAAAGAAAAGTGTGCGACAAGTGCGTGCGTGTGGTGTTTGATCTGCTGCAAGTGTGCGAATGTTAGGCTGCAGGTTTGGTGTTTTTAAGTGTGAGTGAGAGAAGTTCTGGAGGGAAATCTGGATTACGCAGCGAGCAAGCTTCTGCCGCCGTTGCAGCAGCAGCAGCCGGTTCGTAAAGGAGGTGAGTACTCTTCTTATGACGCTGCCCTGTGCACACACCGGTTGACAGAAAATCGCAAGAGGCTATTTTTGCCACGACTCCATGGCACAAAGTACATGGCACGGTGATTTTGCTGTGAGAAAGCGAGAGACAGCGAAAGAGCGAGAGTGCACGAAGGGATCGGATGACATTGGTTTTTCAATGGACACTATACGTGTAAACAACGAGGATAAAAAGATTCAGACTACGCGGCTGCGTTGTTCCCTCAGTTTGCACACTCAAACCTGAATTATGTAGGATTTCGCAGAAAGGTGCTGCTCTCGTGTGTATCTATTTTTTTTCTTTTGGAACCTCAAAAGCCTTAACGATTTTTTCGGAGAAACACACGTGTCATAAGAAAAAAATAAAGAGACTGTATATACACATTTCAATGCCGATTGAAAATAACGATTTCTCTAATCGATATACATGCATGAAAATTAAGCACGTTTCTTTCTAGTGAATAATATACAGGGCAACTGACCTCTGATATCAACAAAATTGCTGAATATTACTCGATAATTAAGCACATCTTTTTTGCTGCAATAACGACCTTATGCATTCACTAAACAAGCCAACACATATAGCTAATTACCAATTCCACGCCAGCTGTTCGATGAGTCATTATGATAATACACACTTTCACAGGTATATTTACATTATTACGCTATTATCTTGCAATAATTGTACAAGAATCGCAAGAGCTTGATTATGTAAAAACAATCATGACATTCTGCAAAAGTAATTTGACAAATATCTTAACGACTTACGGTAAATTTGATTCATTAACCCATACGACCTCGTTTACGATCTGCAGTCATAATCAAATTATGTAAGCAGTACAGAATTCATGTCGTATTATTTTATTATTCGACAGAGAGAGAGAGAGAGAGAGAGAGAGAGAGAGAGAGAGAGAGAGAGAGAGAGAGAGAGAGAGAGAGAGAGAGAGAGAGAGAGAGAGAGAGAGAGAGAGACGTCAAGTAATGTTCAGAATAACGTAAAATTTCACTTTAATACAATTCAAATATAATGAATTGACCACATTAAGGACTTTTCCAATTTATTTATCTGAGTTCGAACGTTCACACGTGCTTAATCTGTTACAGAAATGATTTGGAAATGCGATACGACTTCTCGTTAAAAGAAAGAGAATTGTCTCGGTTGGTTGTGCAACGTTTATAAAAATGATTATTGACAGCTAAATTCCTTACAGAAATCAGTGTGCGATAACGTATACATAAACTTATACACAAGACAATCATTAAGAACGAGCAACAATACATTAAAAAAAAACGTACAATTGGCTATAACAGCCTAGCGTTCCTATTTGGAATCTATTTTTGTCTTCAAAAATCAGGGATTCTCTTTCGTTCTCGTATGCTGCTATCCGTGCAACGCACGCGCGCGATCTTCCATGTGCATTTTTCGCCGACATTCCAAAGGTTCTCCCCACTCTCTCTCTCTCTGTCTCTCTCTCTCTCTCTGTCTCTCTCTCTCTCTCTCTGTCTCTCTCTCTCTCTCTCTCCCGCCAGTCCGCCAATTCAAATCTTCGCGACGAAGCGACGGTTGATGCTGTGCTTGCTGAAGCCAAAGGAATGAGAGCGCGAAAATATAGAGCGAGTTTACGGTTATATTCTCGTTGGCGGTTTTAACTTCGGCTTGTGGCACAGTGTAAATGTATATATGGTGCCAAAAAATAAAGAAAAATGAACCGCAGATACGCACACGCAACCAGTTCGCGTATCTAGGTGTGGCATTGACATTTGCGCGTGCGTGTATATGTGTATCTATAAACCTTTTTCCTTTTTTTTGAGAATCAATCTTTTGCGAGTAGAAGTACGTGGGCTGACTTTGATGCAATTTCCGTTTGTTTGATGAATATCGTATGACGGCAGCAGCATGTTCGGGGATTTATGGCTCAATTAAACGATAAAAATTATTCGTGCGTGAAAGGTGGAGTGCGCGCGTGATGAATTTTTAATGAGGTCCTTGAATTTGTTTTCAGATCTTATCGCGAGTCCTTGGTTAGTCCTCTTTGCTCTGCATTTATTTCGATACGAAATATTTAATTGCCGTTTATCTATTTATTCGTGTGGAATAACTGATTGCATCCAGCGTAAATGGGTGAATTCGTAAACCGAGCGCTTTAGCAAAGGATTTATTTGTTTACCTCACTCATCAAATCGATATAGATATAAAGTTACCATCGTGTTTGAAAAAATAAATTGCATTTTATGCGAAGTTTCTGCTCTAAAACTAAATTCTAATTAAATGACTTTTACGATTTCGAATCTAATGAGAAACCATTATTTTACAATGCGGTAATAAATATATCATTCTTACGCAATCACCTATGCACACATACACGCGCTTTCTAGAATTTCCGGTTATTTTTATAGCCCGTCAAATAATACGTGTGAATTAAATGAAGGAAAACGAAGAGGAACAACGCGTGAAATCTTACGACAGCCTTAAAGGATTTATCTCGCGGTCATTCAAGAATGTTTACCACCAAGCTTTAAAATTGTCGACAGTGCCGGAAAAGAAATTATCAGGAAACAATAAAAAGAATAAGCCCACCACGGGTCGTAAAAGTGTTTAGTTCTTTTTTGATGTCCTTGGGAAACCTCTACACGGCAAAGTGGCCGCATGACGCACGAATATTCTCTTGCTCCCTTGATTAATCAAACAGAAGGCAACAAAACACTTTCCAACTTCCAATCGATCGAAATCTCGATACTATTAGCGTTAACCTTGAACACTCCGAATACGTAATGAATGAAAACGATGTTCTTTTTTTTCGGCAATGCCTATTATGAGAAATTATCATCTATATATTGTTTGAGTGTCGCTGCTCTGGTTTTCTAAACTGGTCGTCTTATCTTTTTAACTGCCATGCTAAACCGGATTGGTTAGTATTTAACGTGTCGCCTTTTTCTTTGTCATTTCTTCGTGCTCGCGTGTGTGCACGAGAGAGATGATTGAATGTGGCCTGGTTTTCCGATCAACGGTTATTAGAATTTTCTTTGGGTTTTTCAAGCTCCACTGACCTTGCTCTGGCGCACTATTCATCATTATTACGCGACTGCGCGCTTTACCAACCGAAAATCGAATAAAAAAAGTGCGCTCACGCGAGCATCTTTTGAAAATCATCCGAAGAACAACCACAACGTCGAAAATTCGTGGCTCAAGCACGGCGCCAGGAACAGCCATCTAGAGATCATTGACATTTCGCATGACAGGCGCGCGCGCGCGCGCGCACGTGCCATTGCAGAGCGGGAGTTACGTAAAGCCGACTTCCGCAAAAGAGTGTCTTCCACGTGCTTCGCGGGCTTAATTAAAGCCGCTAATTGGCCGTGTTTCCACGAGTTAATTGTCGTGCAATGACTGATAAGAAAGGTTGCATCGTCGGGAGGGTTGTTCGCTTAAAAGTCTCATGAATATTTCCAGTGACTTTACCATTCTTTATAGGTTTCACAATATCTTAACTGAAAGTGAAATGCATTTCTTATTAAGAAATGGCGACGCAAACGGAGATCCATTTTCTGCATCTAAAGTTTTTAGTAATTCGTCAATACCACGATGAGAAATTATTTATTAATACAAATCGCGATGCCTTCTTATGTAGTTTATGTTTCTACTAATTTTCATAATATATTTAAGTTCAAAATTTGAAGTGCGTTAAGAAAAATTATAAACCATTTTTAAATAAAAATCTTGAAAATTGTTAAAAACTTGATGGTCTTTACGGACATTAAAAATCGTTGTAGAGTACTGCTATATAGATATTGCTCTTCTTTTTTATCACTTATTTTATCACACAACTGAGTGGTTAAGTGAAAACTACGATAAATAAAGCTCGATTTAAAAAAAAATTCATAATTTTGAAAATTATTCAACTTTTATTTAAAAATCATCATGATAAAACTCTGCAAAGTTTACAGAATCTGATCCAAAGGGCCTTAATTTAGCTTTAAAAATACGTCGAAAATGTGAGTGCCGCAAATCTTGAAAAAGTTGAACTGCGTGGAAGTACTGAAACACCCGTATTTTTAAATCCACATAAGTCCTAAAAAGTTGTTAGTTAGATTTTTGAAATATTTCATGATACTTTCAAGTAAGTAATCCCTCGGCATTCTTTCTATGCTAAACGAAAGTTTGATCACTGGGCGTTTTTCGAACGATTGTATTGGGATGGGCCGCGCCTTCACTTTTTCAAGACTGCTATGAATAATGTAACGCGCGCGCGCGCGCATAGGTATGTTCGATTCATCGTGACGCGGTTGTATTGGACAAAAGACTCCAATTTTCGTTTTTATATTCATAACATCCTATTTGCTTTCCTATTTATTTTTTTTTTCGATGTCCGAAGAAATTTCTCGAATATCATCCAATTCTAATTTTCATGCTTGGTAGATGCTAAGCGGTGTTTGAAGTTATCTTGTTCGTTTTGGCCATCTTGAGGGAGGAAAACTTATTCGTCGAGAGAGAAAAAAAATTAACAAGCTAAACTTGGTCCTGCAAGCAATTTACCAACTTTGACAAACTCACTTCTAATGAGATGGAATGCATTATTAAAGTCGCACTGCTCTTTGCAGAAAAGAAAATCGAAAATTCCTCAGCAGCGCTCTTCATGCGAGCCTCCCTTTTAGAGGGTAGATTTATCTAGTGATATTTTTCTCAGGCACGCGCTTGTTGTTGATGTTAGAGAGTGTAGACTGGCCGCGGGAGATACCGAAAGCCAATCTCGCTTGAAAATATATTGCCACTTATTATTCTCTCTCGCTTCGTTCGTTCGTTCAAGAGAGAGAGAGAGAGAGAGAGAGAGAGAGAAAGGAGGGAAAAAAGCGAGACCTTAGGCGGTGTAATTGCAAAGGCTTTTTCCGCGATCGCCGCGTACGCATAAAGTGCATTAAATTCATCCGATAGCCGGCTGCTTCGCGACGCGGCTACGCGCTGCGCCATTCAGCCGCTTCTCTTTGATAATGAGCCGAGTTGTTTAATTAGACTGACTCTGTGTGTGTGTGCGTGTATGCAAAGGATAGGCTTTATTTATGAGGCTCGTTATGAGAAATGCATACGATCGTCGAATCGAAAAAGAAGCCACCATCGGTTGATTAGTGCTCCCATTAAAAATTCTGCAATTGCGAGTTATACACTTGGGACGAAAAAGGGAGATGTGAAATACCGTCGCTCTTTTTTATCGTAAAAACTGCTTGTGCAAGCTATACTGTGGTATCTTCCGAAGAAAAAAAAACGAAAACGTTGAGGTTAACGAGCGCGCAAGACGCGGATACACGTATATCGTGCATCGATCGCACACTGCCCGGGCATTAGTTGGTAACCCACAAAGTTGAAATTTCAAATTATTTTGGAGAACTGCGCGGTCACGACTTGCCAAAATAAGCCCTTGATCTAACCTTGTTTGGTGTCATCGATGCTCAATCGTCGAGAATAATTCAAATTTTCAATTAATAGCCGGACAGTGTACATATCTACCGTTCATACGGTATCACGGTGGCGCCAATTGTAGCGCAACCTGCAACGCTGGATTTAATTCACGCTGGTAAATATTGTTGCTCTCGGCTGCTGTGGTTGCCCTCGAGCTTCCAGCTATTCGTGTATTCGTACATATTATGTAGGTATTGTTTTCTGTTTTTCGGCTATGAATAATGAGGTTCGAGATTTTCGAAGTCTAATGCTAAAATCTCGTTGTTTCTTTAAGGTCCGATGAGCGAACGCAAATGTTAAATTTATAGATCGCTAATTAGCAGTAATGGAAGCTTGGAAATTCTCAAATTATGTAATGATAAGCTCGAAGCATTTACTCATTAGAGGTCGCTTTGCTCGTTAATTAAACCATTGCGTCCTCGACAATTCTAAAATAAATTACAATAAAGTCTCGTTCAGCAGATACTCAAATGTTCATGAGCATGCATATACTCGTCAAGAGTTCCAATTTTCGTAGCCAGCGAAACGTCAACAATTTGCCCGCTTGCTCTCGCACTCGAAGCAAACGTCGTTTCTGTCGATAGGCAAACGGAATCTCGCACCCGGCACTCCGAGCATATGCACACAGTTCGCAATGTAAAATCGAATAAACGCAGCCTAACTGAAAAATGTGAATTTTTTTTGCAGGAGGACGCACGGACGGAGATGGCATGAGGGAGGGTTGCGGCAACGTTGCCGAGGTGGTAAGTCAATTCTTTTCGTTCATATTCACTGGCTATTTCATTTGGATCGACATTTTCCATTGACGCGCGCACTCACGTCGGCCAACGAGGTCGTGCACGTTGTAGTCGCCCGACGAATGAATTAATTACGAGCTTGTCCGCGAATTGTCCTGTCTGTGAGCGAGGCGCAGTACAAAACTACGACGCCATAACGCTTGTCTCGCCTAATTACCAGTGGAAGTGATATAGGGAGAGAGCTAAAATAGGGATGTGCGTTGATTAAAAGAAAAAGATTAGGAAACGGGATGACTTAGAAGAGTCGCGGTGCTGCTACCGCGGGATTATCCGCGGGAGAAAAAAAAGGACGGTTTCATCAAAAGAAACCTTACGACAGTTACACTTCCTGCGGGCCAAAAGGAGAGGTAAACCCGAGCGTATATCCGAGCGGAAAGAGGCAAAAAGGACAGACGCAATAATCACTTTTTCTCTTATTGGCTATTCAGCCAACGAGTACATCAGTCTCTCTCTCTCTCTCTCTCTCTCTCTCGCCGGATGCTTTCAGCCGAGCACAACCTCCCTTTTATTATTTTTCCTCCCGCGAGTGCGCGAACTGTTATGGAAAAACGCCACACGAGAAACGCCCCGTCCAGTTCGCGCGATACTCCCATTTAGCTAATAAATTTCATCCCGCCGTGCGCGAGCTCGGCAAACGACTCGCCCATTAGTACATCCGCGTTAATTATTTGGAGTGGATTTTAATTTGCTCGCGCGGGCGGTGCGCGCGAGCGATGTGCTCTCGATTTGATGCCGCGGCTCGCTCACGATGACCCTGTGAAAATCTCGGCGGCAACGCCCCGCATCACGTCGACGGAGAAATTATTTTGGCGATGAGGCCTCGGGCGAAACCCATTAGTGATATATATATATATATATATATATTTGTGCCTTGCGCGAGACTGCCGAACGATATTGTGTCTCGCTTCAATTCCAGTTTCGAGCTGGCGAAGTTGAAGCTGCTTCGTGGACGATGCCAATTCACGAAACGACTACTGCGGAATCCTTCTTACGACATTTAAACGCCAAGTTTTGAAGGGATCGTTAGAGTCTGAACTATTCAGACTGCATCCCCAGAATTTCGCGGTTTCAGCCTGAAATTTTACGGTGGAATCGATCAAAATAGCAAAGAGTCTGGTGGGAGTGCTTCAAAAATCAGATGAGCGTATGGAAAGTCAAAGGTCATGGTGCATTTTCGAACAGTAGGAAAGGGCAGACGTTCCCGACGGAATGCGCCCCCCTCCCCCCACCTATAATTTACTTCCGAGACTAAGGGGTGGAGATTCGCAAAGAGGAAGAGTCAATACGCAGTGTCTGGCGCAGCGCGCAAACATTAGAAATTCAAACAGCAGCCTGTCTCGCTCCGCTTCTCGTCGCAGCGAATCAATGGGCGTTAAGCACCATCCGGAGCCAAGACAAAAGAAGCGAGCCGCGGCTGAATGAGAAATCACGAGCTGCACGGCAAACAGCCTGCGGAAGGAGAGAGGAACAGGAATATTTTCGAGAAGCCTTGAGGGGCACGCCAGCGTAGACGACGAGCGCGAGGAGTAGGAGGGGGAGGAAGAAGTAGGCTAGCGGGTTAACATTCGCCCTGCGCGTTGTGGAGAGAAAGCAGGCGCCTGCACGCTCCGAGCGGGCCACCTTGTACACCTGAAATTTCTTCGTCGTCGTCCTTTGACTGTCGTTCGCGAGCAAATCGTGTCGAGCTTCGCTTCTCAGATATACTCGCGCCACTGATGTTCCCACTCCTCGGTTCCGCTCGTTTGCTGGCGTGGAACACAGATTTCTCGACATATCTTGTCGAATGGCTCTACGTCGCGATCCGATGCCAAATAGATTCGTCGAGTCGTTGTTGAAATTCGCAATGATGCTGGCAATCCCGTTTTGAACAATAAGTCTCCGTGCGCCTAATGCTAAAATTACTCTACTAAAATCTTACCAACTAGGAAATCAGATCGTCGAGTTTTTAATGCTTCATTGGAAATCCAGAGACTCGAGGAGCAAAGCACTCCAAAACTGAGTATGTACAAGTGATAAGTCCACAAGAATAAAAATCCGCAAATACGTGCTGCTACGAAAACAAAGCTATTAGAGGGCCAACCATTAATCGGCGATGATAAGGCAACAAGTGCGACGAAAATATCGCTTCACCGGGAGTGCAAAATAAAGGGACAAAATAGGTTATCGCCGCGAGCAGCCGCAATCTTAGGATTTACTGTGAGAGACGTTTGTTTCTGTTCCGGCAGAAAATTGCGGAAGGGGTCCACGGATCACAGCACCTGGAACGCGCCATGCCACAAGCTCGTATTGCACGCGTGTGGCATTGGCGTCGCGATTCGGCGGCAATCGCACGCGCGAGGCAGTCTAAAATCGCCCATTTGACCCAATACGACGTAATGCAACCGATCGATCTCCGTAAGCTGCGCCGTGCGGCTCGTGCTAATTCGATGGGGACGACAGCGAGAGATAGCGACAAATGTATTTGCACTTGTTGCTGCGAGTGGGCCACCGGCCAACTCCCTCAGCCGTGTTTTTCGTGGTTGACGTTTCAATTAAATCACGCGATGCACTGTTTTATCGGTCGCTCGTTCGTAATTACATTTTTGAAAGAGGGATTTATATATTTCTTTTGGCGCACAATACGGGATTATCGGTGCACAAAATTGAGAGAGAGAGGGGGGGGGGGGGAGCAACCGCATTGTTGCCGCGGATGTGATACATACGCGACCGGGCGAACAGTATTTTAAGGCCAAAGAGATTATCATGCGATGAGCATCGTCCGCGAGCGAGGGTAGCATATGAAGCTTGCCTCGCGCATGCATCGAATGAATAGGCTGCCGCACGTATGTATCGAGTGGGATTGTGAAGCGAAATATCGACAAAGGATTGACATACAAGTGAATAGTCACGTTCCCCGGAAAGTCTGCGCTGCTGCATTCTGTGTTTATTGAAAGGCCTTTCTCGTCCGTGATGAATAATGCCGCGGGAATAAAAACGCACCGAGTCCGGCCTGGTTAGACATTGATTATTTGGATGGATACAATGAAGCGTCAAGCGATAGCCCGCGGAAGGCTGAATATTCATGGCTTGTCACGTCAACGAGACAATCAGCGCGCGGCATTGATTATCTAATTGACTCTCGGGGCTTCGAATTGGGCGCCGTTGCGTGCGGCTGGTCCGGTATAGGGAGAAACGGGTAGGTCGCCCCGACGACGACCCTCTGAAAAGTCGAGTTGACCGAATTCTCAGACGCGAGCGTCAGTCCTTATGAAAAATACTTTCCGCGGAACGCACACCTGCCGAAGGATTCGCGGAAGTAGCGGGCCGCACTTGTTCGCTTCTTCCTTACCTACCTCGCGGAAATAACGGGAGTGACCAGATCGTTCTCTTTTTTTTTCTTATTCCTTTAGATGCCGATATCGAGCGCATACTTATTTTGCGCGGGGGTGCGCCTTGCAAATGAAAAGCCGGGAATGCAAGCGATGGCTTTTTATTGAACACCCGTACCCTGGATTTTCTTTTTATTGAAAGTTCACTTGGTTGTTTGTTTTGTTCGTTCGTTCGTTCGTTCGTTCGTTCGATCGTTTTTCTTTTTTTTTATACGAGTGACGTGCGGGACTAGAACTGTTGCGCGGAATTTTATTGAAATTTCGAAGCGAAGATCGCTTGTTTGTTTGCTTGAGCTTGGTTATGAAATTTTTTTCGCGCCATCCATAGAAAGTTGCAAAAATTGTGTTTCCTATCGATCTTGATTATTTTTAGCGTAGAAAAAAATAAATTCGATGACAAACGGATTAAAAGTTGATAATTTTGCCACGTTTTGCTTTCAATAATACGTTCTAACTGGTTACCGAATCGTTCTGTAGAAGACCAATCGGATGAAAAGTAAATCGAGTGAAATTGGTGGAGTTAAAAGTTATTTCTAATAAGATTTGTAATAAGTTGAAAGTTATCTGTAATAATATTTGGAATCATTTACGAGTTATAATCGAATTATAATGACAAAAAAATGTTGCATCTGTGAATGTGTATTAAATAGCTTATTAGGCATAATCGTTTGATAAAAATTCAATATCTTTTGTGGTATGTTGTTCGACCTAAAACGGGTAACCATGTTCCGAATTGCTCTAATAATTCTGAAATGCCATTATCTAACTTATAATTAGCCGTGCAATTATCTTGTATTTGAACTGTGCCACACAACCGTTTTTTATATTAATTAACAGAAAAAAACACCTTAAGTATGGCCACCAACAGTTTTCGAGCGATCGCATTAGAAAGTCCCGAGCGTGTAAAGGCGCAGTTATAAATCATATTTACAGCACAATAAAATAACGTGTTCAACGCAGCAGGTCCAAACGGCCTCATAATCACGTTAATCGGTGTGGCTTTCGTCACTCTCTCTCTCTCTCTTTTTCTTTCTCTGTCTCGCTCTCTTTCTCTTCAGCGGAAAAAGCAATTAAAGGTAATATGTAATTCGACGAAAAAATCCTTACGTATGGAGGTCAAATCGAACGAAGCTTCTTGTTCGTTGTAAGTGAAATTTATGCGCTCGCGGGGACTGGTGAACGAGAGGGGGGGGGGGGGGGGGAATACCCTTTAGTTATCCCTTTCTCTTGTTAAGGCTTTATATTCTCCGGCGACTTTTATACGCGCGCGCTTGCTCGCGGGAGGCTTCGGCTGTGAAATAAGAGCACTTTCTACTTTGACAAGTTTTACACTGACTTCGATTCGCAATGTACTCTGCATTTCGCGCGCGACACTACTATCTATGCCTTTTGTAATGATTTTCTGCCAGGCGAACTTTGAGCTCTTTTGTAATACGGAGAATGGCCCGCCGATGGAAAGAATATTTTCGCTCTATTATATTTCTAAAGACTTTAGTTTTCTTTCCGAGTCATGCAAGTACACGCGCGCGCGCGCCCTTTTTCAATTGCATTCTCTCTCTCGCTCTCTCTCTCCGACGATAGCGAATCCAGAAGCATCTGTTCCTCCAGCAAAACATTGTTATTGAAGGATCGTAACAACGCGATTTAAAGATGTGCCGCGACGAAGATGTGAAAGATCTATTTCCAGGGAAAAGATATTTCGCATTAAAGTCAAGTGACTCGCAAGCGTAACAGCGGCGGCGGCAGCAACCTCCTCGACTCGTAATAAAAGTACCATTATGCAAAGCACCGACGAGTCCCACACACGAGCACCCAACTAATAGTTGAAATTCTCCCTCTGCCTGTGTCCGCACAAAAGATTGACGATGGCGCTGATTCTTTCTCCCTCTCGCGCGGAATTTCATGGCTGAAAAAGTCGAAATTGCCGTGTGTTGCTTTAACCCCATTCTTTGACGCGAGAAAGAGAGAGAGAAAGCAAATTTGTTTTCTTTTTCTCCTCCCTTCTTTTCTGGTTTTGACTTCTGACGTGGAAATGTCGACTTAGATCTTTCTCCCCCACTTGTCGTAAGCTTTGAGCGCGAGTAGGTGTTGGAAAGCACTTTGTGGCCTCGTGAAACGTTTTCTCTCAACGAGAGAGAGAGAGAGAGAGAGAGAGAGAGAGAGAGAGAGAGAGAGAGAGAGAGAGAGCAAAGCGTTGGTAACGGCGTAATCAGCGCTCGTGCGTATAGAGCTACGCCGACCCGGCGTAAGATTTGACTTCAATTAAGTGGCACTTTTGATTCGTTTGCGTTGCATTTCCTTCTGGGGCCGAATTCGCACGCCATTATCCGAGAGGAAGAAGATTGCCCGAGGCGAGAGTCGGAGTACTTCCGCGAAAGAACGACGAGTAAATGGCAATCCGTCCGAGCGATCTTATTAATCGAAAAGATGCCGACAGTCCAAGCTCGAAGGCGTTCGCCATGAAAAACAAATTGTGGCGTTGCCGCTCGTAAAGACATATCCCGTTGGCGCGTGTGCGTCGAATGACCATTGCACTCTGGAAATCCCGCTCTTTTTCGCGCTCGCGCGACTTTCATTCTCGCAACAAGAAGAGGAGAAAAGGCTAGACGTGCAAAAAGGTACGGGTTGGAGAGCAACGGCAGATGGTCCGTAAAAGGAAAAGAGTTCAGAGCTGTCTCACGTGTCTCGTTTGTCATGCGCGCGCGCGCGCGCGTCTGTCGGTAGCCAAATGATGATCTTTACGCTAATGATGCTTCCAAGGCGCGAGTATTGTTGTAGGCTGTCGCGCGGACACATCTCATTTTTCTTCTCTCTTCTCCTGGAAGGCTACTGATCTCTCCATTCAGTCGAGGAATTTCATTTGTAAAGGATTCAATGCCATAGGAAAAATCTCCTCTATGTGGCGTGGCTGCGCCATGAGAAAAACCTGCGCTCGCGTTATGGATGATGATACAAGTGTTCGTGAGATAAATGGCGAGGGGAATGCGAGACCATAGAGTACAATTTGCCCGAACCATAATGCGAGAGGCTTATCCTGTGTCAGTGTCATTTCTCGGATATAATCTTATTGATATGACATGATATTTTTCCGATTCTATAATTCCATTTTTCTTGCCATTCTGCAGACAATCTCTTGGATTATAAATCTGGGAAAGTTCATTAAAGTGGAACATCGTTAGAGTAATCCAATAGTGTGGCGGAAGAAATTGTATTCCGCTCTTCCATCATCTCAATAATTCATCTACTCGAAAGAACGGGGTTGCGGTATGATAGTATGTTATAAGTGTGTATAATTGTGTTTTAACATTCGTAGCACATGTCTTCGCCATATGCTCACGTTATGACCTGACACAATTTCTCAATCCGAATTTTCATTCGTATTTATTCTCAAGAAACGCCAATCGAATTATAGCGTGTCCTGAATAAACACCTCGAAGTAAGGACCTTTTATTTACTCACACGCGATTGACGCGAAAGAAAAACGTATATATAATTAATCGAAGTAGGCCTGCCGTAGCACTTAATCTGATTGACGAAAGCCCGCCCGAAAATGTATACACGATAGCGATATGTAGGTTCGCCTTTTTTCGCTCGAAAGTCTCCGCGGAGCGGTGAAAGTATTATTCCTCGAGTTGTGTGTGTGTGTTATGTGTCTATGTGTTTCTCATGGGTCGCGCGCGGCGCGCGAAAGCATTGATCGACAACGCGTGACCCGCGACCTTTTTGCAGCGAGATCGAACCGCCGTTGCACTGTGGTATGCGGGTTTTTTCCCTCTCTGCAGCTGCCTCGATGCCGTCGCCGTCGCCGCTGCCACCATCATTTGTTGGCTAGGAATGGGAGCAAGGAGTTGAGGTATCGACGACGACGACGACGACGACGCTCGTCGATAGTTTTATTAATTTCGTCGCGAAAGAGACGCCATCGCGGCATTTCTTTCCTTTTTAGACTTTCCTTAAGAGTTTATGGATTATTGATAGCGATTAACTTTACTAAACGTGCGTGAGAATAAAACACAGACCAACAGACACTTATTCAATAATTGTCAGTTGGCTTTATCAAGATTTCATTGAACTTTTGAAAATGCTGATCTTTATGAGTAAAAGTTGAGCGTCTTCGTCGTAGACTTCTTGAACTGACCTCCCTCTATCGAGAAAAATAAAATATTACTTGATTTCAACGATCAACTATGGCCGTTTCTTTCAATGAGCCTGCTCTATAATTTTTTGGTTGGAAAAATCGGATGTCAAATTGAAAATTTGCTTGCAGTGTTAAATACTCACTCGACATAGCCGTCCACAAAAGAGAGTGATTCATTCCTAGACTAAAAGGCATCTTCAGCTCTGTTTTCGTTTACTCTAATCGTCTAAGTGTTGAGAAACATCTCGTCTCGCAATCTCCCTTCATACTGTTCGTCTGGCAGAAACTCGAGCCACGTAAGCACACTTTGAACGTTTTGTCGAATAATAATTATCTTCTTCACAAGCGTTTCCCAAATTGAATTTTTGCAGTTGCGCTTTAATGATAGCTGTAGTTTTTGAGAGAGAACTGCGGTCGTTGTAGGAAGGGAGCAGCGCGAATTAGCGACGCTTTATGCCGACGGCCGCGAGGATTATTACCTGACGTCATGATTTTTCAACGCTGGGAAATCGTTGTTTAATGGGGCCCCCGCTACGCAAATGACAGTTATTCCCATCTTACTTGGCGCTGACAAGACGTCGCTGCGACGGTTTTAATGCGTTTCGCGCGCGCGCGCTCGGCGTATTACAACGCAATGAGAGTCGTTCGCGTGGGCGTGTACCGAGAAATCGTCCTTTGCTTTTGTAATAATAATTGCTCTCGTGCGCAGAGGACAGCCGAGAAAGTAAAGCAACTTTCTTGCGACGCGTCCCCGATAATTTCGAAATTCCGACGTAAGTACGAGCGCGCGCATTTACTTACGATCCGGGCGCACCTTCGCAATAGGCGTTTACATTTTTTCTTTTTTTCGTGCCTCTTCGCGAGCGTAGTACCCTCTCTCGAGACGCCGCGCGCGCGGCGATCAGCGTCTACGGTCATAACCGTTTTACGGCGTACGAAGCCAACGAAAAGAAGGGCCTCTTCGGCGGCGGCCGATCAACTGCGCACCCGACGTCGCTCGCGCGAAACCTCCGCGCAAAAGTAACGAATGTCCGGTGCTGGATAAACAGAAAATCCGCGGGAACGTACGTGCCTCTTGGCCGGCTCGCCGTACCTGGGGTGGGGAAAAAGGGAATCGAGCGAACGCGCGCGGCGATAAGCATGTAATACGGAGCTCGCGCGATCGCAAATTCCGCGAGCGCCGCGAGATAGCTGCGCCCGGCCTATGTGGTATTGCGACGGATGGCGAAAAATTGAAGGCTCGGCTTTTCTCGCCAAACGTATTGGAGAAGGCGCGCCGTGCGATTCTCTTTTCCTGGAATATAGCTGAAAAATAGCTCGAGCTTGGAAGATCGTTGTTGACGACTTTTCCTTGTTGACGCGCCCGCCTGAATGATGATGTTGGGAGAAATTAGAGTTACGGGTTATTAAAAGCTATTTCGGGATCGCACGCGAACGCGGGGACTTGGGTGTCGCGCGGAGTGCTTTTCGTTCTTCTACTGTACGTACTGGAGGTCAGTCAACTCTCTCTCTTTCTCGAAGCACGAAAGATATTCGCTATAAAAATGTGAAAATTATAATGCTAAATTTGGCAGCGCCAAGAATGCTTTCGCTTATCGAGTGCAAACAAGATGGATAATCGAAAGAAGAGCTCTATTCGAAAGCGACTCGGAGGTGTAGCTAATAAGTAAAAGAAATTTCCGGATAGAATTATGTAAACCCGAAAGATTCACTTACCTTCCAAAATAAATCTTGAAGAATAAAAAAAGAGGAAAAGTCCAAAATGACAGAAGAGGGGCGTGTGCGTGCTACGATCTCTCTCTCTCTCTCTCTCTCTCTCTCTCTCTCTCTCTCTCTCTCTCTCTCTCTCTCTCTCTCTGCTGGCGTGTGGCGCATCTGGAAAATAAAGCAGACACGCACTGGGCAGACGCTTAGTGCGCGCACAGACGTCTAAATATAAAGTTCGCCGTTTGAATTTTCGCTCGGGTTTAGTGTAGCAGCAGCACTGACTGCGTAGCGGCGACAGAAGAGCGAGAGAGGAGAGAAAGAGAGAGAGAAAGAGAGAGAGAGAGATCAAATCCTCTCCGCGCACAATGTGTGTTTGTGAAACCAAAGATCTGTGATAGATAATCGTTGTGAGTGCGCGAGGACTTTTTTTTTCTTTAAAGACGGCGTTATTGTTTGTTTATCGGAAAGTATGGCGTAGTTTAAGGATAGAGCAAACAATGATTGCGGAGCTTGAGGATTTGGTAATTATGCATAGCTGCAAATCTAAATATTGACGGTTGATATGTTTGATGATTTGCGCACGTGCGTCGCTCGTAAATCGAATTCACGTTCTGTGGTCCGAAAAAATATTTGTCCACGCCGTAGGTAAGCCAAACTGGTATTCATTCCGTTCCCTTTGATAATCGCAAAATGTAATTAGACGAAATGGCATTCCCGGACAAAGCGTGCGACTGTATGACGGGCTAATCCAAATCCGTAATACCGAGAACCGTATCGAATGATAAAAACCAATCTCTCCGGTGCCGCCACGCATTCCTCTCTTTCGATATCAAGTTTCAGCGAGTAGTGCGCGCGTGCGAAAAAAGAACACTTCATCGCCCCCTCCGGAATCCTCAACAACAACAAGTATCCTCGAAAACGCTCGCGCCCGGGGGAGAGGGTGCTCAGCTGTTCGGATTGGAAAGCTCGTCATTCGCGTCGTTCAATCGTCAGCTCGTTTCCGACATCCACAACTTGTCATCCGACTCATCTCTCACTCTGTGCTACTGAATTTTCTACTTTTCCTTCCACGCTCGCACCAATTTAATTTTAAAATTTCCCAATGAGCTTTTCCTTGGCCTCGGATTAGCCGGCTGCGATGACGGGACCGCTCGGTAGACGTGGATGTCCTTCTACTTTTCCAGCGATTATCGGGCTTACGTTCAATGTCGAGGAGACATATTGATGGAGCGTCTGGTTCGTGCAACGTCTCGCAAAGATGCTGCAGCGAACGTTGTCTTAAGCGGGACTCCGAGGATAATCAAGTGACGCGACACGAGCAATTAGGATCAATTAATCGCGAGGTGTTGCCGAGGACAATTATGATTGTCGCTCGAGCACGCGCGCTCCGAAAACTCTCGATGATGCCACGGTTCTTTTCCTTGTCCAAAGATGATCGACTACGGTTGGTGCTGTTTTCCGTTAGCTTTTTCGGGTACGTGCGCGCTTTATCAACCAAATCTCTCACCTACGCGTATTTTTTCGACGTGATTTAACAGACACGCGTCGATAGGCGAGGGGATTTTTTCGTACATTCTTTCGCCTTTTGCACTGACATATGTATGTTTGATGTGTAACTGTCTCGTACATCCTATTTGCGAAAGGCTCGTAACGGACGTTTTTTCAGGATTGAAATATTTTGGCGTTCTCGCGCTTGAAAACGACAGTGATCGCGCGTCGTAAAAACGCCAAGCTATTTTTGTGAAATGCCTAGTGTCGTAAACATCTTGGTAAATATCCCCGCGTTAAGTACGGTCATCAGGAGAAATCCGCAGCGCCTTAATCTAGCTTACACCTCGCTGTCCTCGACCATCGGCTCCAAATCCTCGAGCATCGTTGCGCACAAACTAGCCAGGCGCGAGATCCAGATCCTATCTTCCTCTCTCCGTCCAAAAAAAAAAAAAAATTACTCCTCATTTTCATCGCGTCTAAGTGCGGACGCGTGTTTCCTTCGCGGAAGTGCAGCAATTACGAAGATTAAGCCTCTTACTCCCGCGAGAGGGGATTAAAACTTACCTATATCGTTTTTTGGCACTGCGGCGCAGAAACCCAAGAGAGAGAGAGAGAGAGAGAGAGAGAGAGAGAGAGAGAGAGAGAGAGAGAGAGAGAGAGAGAGAGAGAGAGAGAGATGTGTTTTTTTATGAGCAGAATTTTTTTCTCGAGAGAAAGAGAGAGGGAGTGGTTTTCGCGTGGGCTGCGCGCTGCACTGCTACTCTGATTTATGGATTTTAGTTTTACGGTTTTTACTCGCGACGAGAGAAACCTAACTGCTGACATTCACGTTCGCGTTGCGCGCTCTCTCTCTCTCTCTCTCTCTCTCTCTTCCCTTGTAGTGCAAAAGGTTATGGGACTACATTTAGGACGAGCGCGTGGACGATTATGTCGGTTGTGCTCAGTGCAAAAAGAAACCAACAAAGTGCTTTTTTTCAGTTTGTGGGTTTGCCATGCATGGATTTATCGATTACGAGCTCTTTTTCCATCTAGCATGCGGAGCTTTTCCGGGCTTGCTGCGACAAAGAAAGCACGAAGAAATTTGTTGGGAATCAAGCAAATGGCAGACACTACAATGAATGCTAAAGCGTGATTAGCATCATTGTAAAGGTATAGCACGTGCACGTACAACGGCAATGCAGTTCGTCGCGCGCAAGCAACTGACACAGTTGTTGCTCTTACACTCGACGAAGGTTGCAACTGGCCGAGCTGTAATAGTGCCGGACCAGTGCGCATTTCCTTTCGATGGGCGAGGTTGAGCTGGCAATGAGGGTTTCAAAGCCCGCTGAATCTGCCTGTTTGCGTGTAAAGCGAAGCAACCACTCGAGCACGTTCGAGAAACAAAACCGCCAACAAGAAAAGGCATAATTCTGATGTTCGCGGAAAGGCGTGGCGGCGCGCGTGACGAGGGAAGATCTGAGTCGAACGCGCGGAACGATCCCGTCGCGCGCGAAGCAGACGAGGTCGTCGAGTACTTCCTGCTGGACGGTTTGGTCGCGACGTCGTCGAATGGACTCGCAAGAAGGTGATCCGAGCAATTAGGCCAAGTACTGGCGGCGACGAGCGTCGCGTCAGTTCACTAATTCCCCTCCCCCTGACGTCGCTAATCCCGAACCGCCGTGTCTCTGCTGGGGAATTCCAGCTACACGGCGATCGCCCCACCTATTGAGGCTGACATTGCGCGCGGATTTACCTCGCGCGCGCGATTGCCTTGTGCGATAGCGCCACCTCGATTATTGAATTCGTCTCTCGTTCCGCAGACTTTTTTTTAAGTAGGACACTTGGCTATGATAAACATATTCTTTTGTGAATGCGTAATGGGACACGCGCGGAAAAGCGGAAAAGCGGGAAATGGTATTATTAACGGACGGCTTTTGACAGACAATTTCCCTGTAATGGATTCCTTTGTGCTGGAGAAAAGTGAATCTCAACCTTAAACATTTGAGAAGAATAAGTCGCCGAGAGCAAGTAATGTTTTTCTCTTGATAAAAATAAAGATTAACGTTGGCTTCGTCAAATGAATGCTAAACGTTCGGGCGTTTGTCGCGAGTATATTGGAATTTCCAAGAAGTTGTCTCTGCGTTTTTAACTTTTTCACTTGTATCGACTCGACTTGTAAATATAACGAAACCTTTGCAGTCACTGCTTCGAATAGAGTTGTATTTGATAGAAAATATTGGTATGCACACAGACGTTAGTATTCACCAAGTGAAATTGAGCCTTTCGATACGCCCTCCCTCTTCCGGTATTCGTGTGTTACATTTGTAGGAGGCTGCGGAAAGAGTCTCGGTATCTGCCTGCTGCTGCCACTGGACGTATATCCAGTAATATCCGCGGCTAAAATTAAAAAGTTCTTGGCAATATTTCAACTCGATTTCGCTGGATATCGAGTGAGGAGGAATCTGCAAACGAAAAGAAAAAAAATGTTAATATTTTAACAAGAAAAAAAATTATCTTACCTCGACGCACACGTTCTTGAAAGAGTCGATGTAGCGAATGAACTTCTTTCCAGAAACTTTTGCGCTATGCGCTTGCGGAATCAAATCTGCATGAATTGCGCTCTGGAAAGAGGAAAAAAATTATTTTTCATTTTTCCGTATGGGCCTCGACGATAAAAAAAGTGCTGCGTTTTGCTGTGCACACGCGATATTTGGGATTCGAGCCGAGAAGTCATGCAATTTCCACTTCAAAGTTGGCCACTTTTTCCCCCTTTTCGTCCTCCACCGGAGGAATATCGATTATCGGTCGGGATGCATCGAATTACTCGACTTGCTCGTTCATTTATAAATACGAATCCAAACCGCGTTTCGTTGCAGACCGCTTTGAGAAGTTTAAAGAGCCAAAGCCACTCGGGAGCGTCGATCTCTTCCCTTTTCCTTTTTTCTGCCTATCTCTCTCTCTCTCTCTCTCTCTCTCTCTCTCTCTCTCTCTCTCTCTCTCTCTCTCTCTCTCTCTCCCCGCGTGTTACGAGACGTAGACGAGTAAGAGAGAGAGAGAGAAAGAGCTTTAAAGGCTATTTTGAATTGTTGATGATGTGTCCTCGAGTTTCCGACGAGAATCGCCTCTGTTCTTTTCAGAGGCCACTTTAGGCGAAGCATATTTGTCGTACTTTGAATGGAAAATGACCGTCCATTCATTTTTTCTGTACACTCGATCCATAAATTCATAATAATAGGCAAATATTACGCTAAGTTTGTTGCAACGCGTAGCGGCCGTTATGCATGGAAATGCTCGGCTTACAACTTTTCGTATGTTTTACTTCATCGTATTACTTACGCACTTCCATTTTTCTTCCAGCAAACATTTTTTTCATTTTTGTACGGCGTGAAATTTAATTAAAAAAAATAATACACCGGCATATTTTTCAAATAAATTCGCGTTGACAAGGGGAGGGGGGGGGTGGAGTAAAGTTCTTGGTTTTCCTTTTTGAATTGCTTCCATGACATTTCTCGCAGCGTGTTTTCCGAGGAAATATCAAGTGTGAACGTGCTTTCGCCTTGAAATGCATTTCGCGTGTTCGTCGATTGGCGAACGAAAGGGAAAATCCGTTCGCGCGGATTGCGCAAGTAATCTTCAGCGAAATATATATAGGAGTCGGCCTATACAGTTCCGTTTTCCGTGAATTGACTTCTTCGCATCGCGGCTCGGAATCCCGAAAAATCCACTTATTCTCGACAAAGATAGCGCCCCTTTTGAAATCTCTCGCGATGAGAGGAAGAATCCGCGGCAAGGAGCGAGCAATTTAGCTTTCTCGCCAGCCCGATTACGGAGTGTGGCTCTTCCTGCGAAATTCTGAATTTTGGTGCGGCGCCGAAAACTAATTACCGGCTGCAAGGCAGGTGCACTAGCCACAATGCGTGAAATAGGTCATTTTTCTGGCGCCCTTCTCCTCGACGACGACAACGTGCTCAAGCATGGGGAAAGTTAAAGAAGAGAGGGAGCGAGACCGTTGGAATTCGAGGCAAAGAGCTAGCCGACGACGACGAAGGGAAAAAAAGAGAGAAGATTGTGAAGGAAGAGAGAAGAGCGGGAGAGAAAAAGTGAAAGGTTTTCCAGGCGAGGATTATCTCGACGCTGAAGAGAGCGAGAGCTTCAAAGAGAGATACGCTGTAGAGAATACGTGCGGCTTTTTTCAGAGTCTACATATGTAGACTACTTTTGCTAATACTAGTGTTTCTCGAGATGATGATGCACCGTTTTGAGTTTAACGGCAGATGCGCCCGAGCGGTCGCGGGTAAACTTGGCTGGACGCAACGTTGAATGGCGAAGCATTAGCCTGGGCGCTCCGATTATTTTTCGAACGCACATTGGAATGTCGTCCCGTCAAATGCAACGCACTTTTCCGCGTTCGTGCGAGAGGTAAGATTCGAGATGAGCGAGCGCAGCGGATCGCGCTCCCCTGAGCCCTTCGCACACGAAGGATTCGTAAACTCGCTACAGCGCGAATGAAAATGTGTTCCCGAAATTGGTTGAAAACTTTCATCGGTTGCACAACGGGCGGCGCGGCGGCATTGCAATATCGATTAAGGAAGAGAAAGAAAGTTGCGACAGCGAACTGGCGAAAGTGCAGCAGCGTGTACACCAGCCTCTGTGTGCCTTAAAGCGGCGAGTTCAAGTTCGTGCGCACAGTGCAGAGCGAACGGAGAGCGCGCGCGAGAAGCATTATTTTCCGGTTGGAGGCCGCGCGCCAGGGAAATCGATTGCCGATTGCCGGAGAGCCGGCTTGATTCGCAACTGCACCGAATTTCCGGCCGCGACGCGGCTCCGTGTCTTTTGCGTAAAGCGAAACCCGCAAAGACGCAAGAGGAAGAGGAGAGTCAGGCGCGAAGCGTCAGCGGTCCGTCGACCAAGAAGGAGCGTGATCGAATCGTTCGTGGCGCGGATATAAAAGAAAAACTCGTTTCTATGCACCACTTGCGCACCGAGCGAGATTTCGTCTGCGTATCTACAGAGTAACGGATGGAAATCGCTTTCAATCAACAGTAGAGTTTCTCTAAGCGCAACGCTTTCGTCGAATACTAGAGATGCAATGCGCAACGCATTAGTGGAGAGCCCGTTTATCCAGTCCCACTTCCAACTCGTCGATGGTCGTATCGACAACTTCGTAATGAGCTCGCGAGCCCAGTTTATCGTTCTCCATGCAGCGCAACGATTGCCGGTGAAAAATCGGCGGTTCGAGTTTCGTTGAAAATTGGATTGGCACGGAGCGCGCGCGCGTGCGAAACTCGGTCAGTTGCGTCCGATGCCAGTGCTTCATTCCGCGCGCCCGAAAGTTGCCCCGTGGGCTTTCACGTGCCTGCACGAGAGGATCTCCTAACTGGTCGCGCTGCCGAACATCGGTTCGATCCTCAACTTGGCGCACTCTCCGTATTAAAGCGATCGAGTAGCGGGTGCGCGGTCATCGCGAGCTAATGCACCCGTATTGCTTCGACGCACGCACGAGTCGTCGTATTGGATGCTCGTCAACGATCGATCGGCCTCTTCTCGCAGAGGAAAAAACGCGAGTCGAATGCCGCAACTGGCACTCCCGAGCTTCTCTCGAATAAGCAAAGTGCGAGGAAGGAAATTGCAAAAGGGAACTGTTATCTGCGTGCTCGACACGTGAAGCCGACCGACCCTTATCATCGCCGGCAGCCGAAAACAAGAGAGAGAGAGAGAGAGAGAGAGAGAGAGAGAGTAAGTGAGCGAGCGAGAGAGGATCCCCATATTGGAACGAATTGTTTGCAGAGGAGAAGCTGCAGTTGGCTGTTCCCATTCGTCAAAGCGACGACGGCGGCGGCGGCGTCTTGCGAAATTAATTCTCCTCGGCTTTAATATACACGCCAGAGCATTAATTTTCGCAGGCTTAACGCAAACTACATCCAGAGAGAAGCGATTTCCGCCTCTCCGGCGTTTCCTATTCAATGTCTCGCTAGTGCGCGCGCGCAACTATTGACAAACCCTCGCCGCCACGTGCGTTAATGAAACAATGACGACGCGCGAGTGCGCCTGTCTGTCTCTGCGACGAGATGACTGTCAGCTTTGACCTCGTTTCTCTCGCGTTACATTCGATTCTAATTTCATGATTATCGCGGCTGCTGCGAATGTATTTATTTGAACTGTTGTCGCGTCGCGATATGCAGCAACGCGGAAAAACGCGAGACACATGCACATTCCTATTGTGCATCCACGAGCCCTTCTTCCAGAGCTTGAAAAACTTGTTGACGTCTCTCTTTGCTGCTCGTTCGGGCGCTCCCTATTCTTTCCCTCTCGACCATTGTTGCTCTGCGAGCTCGTTGCGTCCACGTGTACCTCCGCAGCTGCTCGACAAATGCCAATAGAAGTGGACAAAAATGCGATACCTATATACAGTTTCAGTCATTCGAATGCCAGCCCGAATGCCTTCTACCGGCGCGCAGCTAAGTTTTCTCTCCCCGCGCGTGTACACGGCAGAGCGTATACGATATCAAGTTCGCACTTGCTTCGTCAAAGGGCTATACACAGCTGCTGCAAAGTAACATGCACGCACACGTACACTGAGCTAGAGTAGTAATGCCGACTTATTCAAAGTAGAGTACAGAGATACTCGCTTCTGACTTCGTGATGCTTTCAATCAAAGTCGCATTCACGGAGCTTTCGCTCCATGCGCGCGCGATCTTTGATTTCGTTGCTGGCTCACGTGATTCGGCAATAAAGAAAAGTACCTGGCAGTTGATTATATCCGCTTTATCTTATCCCCCTCGCGAGTTAATTTATGGCCTACTGGCGCTGACTTGGCTCGACTGCTCGTAACGCAGTGTGTTTTGATATGTTTTGTCGGCGTCATCGTCGCGCACCGCATGAAACATTCAGTGCGTCTGTGTGACCCTTTTATGTTGCGATGGGAGATAACGCCGAGACGCGGAGCACACTGGGACACGCAGAGAACGAGATCTATGGAAATAGACGATGTTTTGTATTTTTTTGTTTTTGGCAGACTCTCGGGCTCGTCGAACGTTACCTCGCCAAAGAAAACGCGTTTTCAATCGCGGCGACCTCGAGATGCGTTACACCCCAGCTTGCCTGCTCTTGCTGGCTGTTCCGAGGGACGAAGCTTCGTTAGTTTTTTTTGTTTTCGAGCAGTCGATGAACATATTACGCCGACTGTATAGAAATAGATGAAGCTCTTTCAAAGCAATTTCGAGTCCACGCGCGAAGGAGATAAAAGGCTATTTCGTCATAATCGAGCGACGCCGCCCGTACTTTTCTTTTACGAGGACACACTCAACAACGTTTAAAAGCTTGGCGCTGTAAGAGTGCCCGTCGTACTTTGCGCGACCCGCTCAGAAAAGACGACAACGGCAACGAAAAAAAAGGGGGACGCGAAACGGGTGCATCCTGCAGCCGATGTGGGCCGAACTCGGGGCGCGCGTTTGCCAGCGGAGAAGCGAGGGGAGAGGGCGCGCACGCTGCGTCGCGAGCTGTTTACGCGCCTGCAGGCAACTTGCCGTGCTTAATATTAAAATAGCAAACTGTTCTCCGGCTCTCACTCTCTCTCTCTCTCTCTCTCTCTCTCTCTCTCTCTCTCTCTCTCTCTCTCTCTCTCTCTCTCTCTCTCTCTTCGCCATGCTGTGCGTCCTTGCCAATTCTGGCTGAGCGTGCTTGTTGCGCAATACACTGTGATTTCGGCTCGCGTCGGTGGTTCCTCATTACTCTTATTATGCTCTCTACGTACATGCAGACAAATACTCCAGCAAAAATGTGCTTCGAACGGCATTTTGTGTGCCAAGGGTTCATCGACTGGCAATCAATCAAGCGTTCATCGCAAACGTTTTCCCATCGTTCGACCGCCAATTCGCCGACGTCGTTATGTATTGACAAACCGTTCCTCCCCCTCTCCTCCGAAGAAACATCGAACCAGTAAGTTACATCCTCTCTATGTACTGCACCCGGTTGCGCGCGACGTGTACAAACAGTCGTCGTCGTCGTCGTCGTCGGACAACCGCAAATCGAGCTTGCACAGGATATTTGCTTGCAGTTGACTACTTCGTCACTCGCCCGCGGTGTCCAATGGAGCTAAAGGACCGAGTGAGCGTCGTCAGCGCAAATGTATATTGAGTTTCGTCGATCGTGAGTAAGCTCCACGAGGATCTCGTGGAGGACTCTATAGGCAATATTATCTCCACAATCTCGCGCTGCCGTCTGCTTTAATACTTCCACGCGTGAATTCAGTACTTTTCTCGCGTTCGAGGCCATAGTTTTCTTTCGGCGCGCGCGTGTGACTTTAACGCGCAAAGTTGGAGTCCGCGCTTTCGATCGCGAATCGCGGCGAGCGATCGACGACGGAGCACAATAAAAACGAAGAAGGAGGTTTTATCGAAGCAATCCGATTCATTCAGCTCCGTCGTTCGTGTGTACATTGAATATTGCCGCTCTTAGCAGGCGACGATCGAGAGATAAGCGCACACACCAAATCTAATAATTTGTCAGAGATAATAATAAACTGATGTAGCGCGAAAGTTCCGGGAGGGCTAAATTGCTTGGAAAGGCAGTCATGCCTCCGCCCCCCATACCTCGTCGCGTCGCTTGGATATAATCACACGTCGCGCATCAAACGTTAAAGCCATTGTAGAACTCATTAGCGCCAGGCTCCACGCGTGTGCGACATCCGAGACAAATTGGATGCTCTGCTCCATGCAACAATCTCTCTCTCTCTCTCTCATAAAAGTAACATCATCCCTCTCCCTTTCTTTTCTCGGAAAACTAATGAGCGTTTTTCGCGAATAATTGAATGGAAGCTAGCGGGAGTGAGAAACTGACGGTTTATTCTGCGCGCTAGCTTACGCCACTCGCGCTCGCGCGGCTAGCGAGCCATCGTGGTCCAATCTCGCGCCAAGAGAGAGAGAGAGAGAAAAGGAGAATCGATTTGCGCGCGGCGCATTACAGGCGCATTTTTTTCTCCTTCGATTGCTTCATCCCAGATAGCGAAAGCGGAATTCGCGCAAGACTCGGCTCAATTGAATGCTCGCGCTTAATTGACATCCACCCGTCCCTTTGTGTGTTAGCGTGCTTGCGCGTGAAATTTTGGGAAAATTGGCAGACTCCTTTTTTTTTTAAAGTTGAAGTTTTTAAAGTTGTGCGTTCAGTTTCCGGCTTTCCACTTGACTATTTTTTAATTTCGTTAAAAGCTCAGTGCAGGCAGGTGCGCCGCATTCGTGAGAAAATGAAGAAAAAATATTCGACGCAGCCGGGCGGAAGAGGCAAGGCCAATAACAATGAATTGCCGTAAAATCGTTGCCTTTCGATTCGCGCCACGGCAGTTGATTAAACCAAACGAGCCTCCGCCGCCGCCGCCGCCGCCCGCGCGTGTAGTCTGTATAACTCGACCGTAAAGCGCGCGGGCCCGCGAAATTATTGTAATTCTCGGCTAAATCTTGACTGGCCACCCCGCTTTATGCACACAACCGATATCCAATTGCGTGGGGCACGGTGCCTTCGTGATCCCCCCCTACCCACGAGAGCTAACGCGATAATCCGCACGAGTATTGTTTCGCCTCTTTGCGTTCTTGTTAAAAGACGTTGGGCGAGGCAGTTACGAGGGTTCGTTCTTGGAGGGAATACTCATTGCTCTGGCGGATGAGTATAAGTTGGATTTTCTTTTACGGCATTGTAAGGGTTTTTCTTTTTTTGGAAGAGAGAGAGAGAGAGAGAGAGAGATAAGTTTATTCCGTCAATGATCCGGTCTAATTTTCAGAGCTTTAGCGGATGACGTACGGTACGTCGAGGCTACTTTCTAATTCAGCGTGCAAGCAGGCTTTACTAACCCTCCACGCAATGTCGAGGATCGATTTTCGTTAATATGTATTTCGACCTCGAGCTTCTGATTTTCGTTACAAAGGCATCCAATTTCGTCGGATTTTTCACTTGCGATCGAAACGGCGGTATCGCCAAAAAGAACGATGATCGTATCGCAAAGCCAATTAGCAACAATTCATCGTAAGCTTTCAATATTTTTTTGTCTTTTTCAAAAATATGAAAAATTCGCAAGGCAGATAAGACATCGCGCGCCATCAGGCGCGCATACCGCACGTACGCAACGAGAGAGAAAGAGATAGATGCACGCTACACCTGCCTCTCCTGAAATTCGCTTCTTTGGCGCGTCATCGCAGCGGCAGAGACGTGGGTTAATTAAAAAATTTTTCAGCGCGGCGGATCTCGTTATCGGAGCTTAATCAGCTCGCTGTGCTCGAAAATTGCCACGAAAAGAGAGAAAGAGAGAGAGAGAGAGACAGAGAGAGAGAGAGAGCAAGCGCAAACGAGCGAACCGAGCAGAAAACTGGCCAGGTCCGTAGTGCCGAAGGAGAGAAGTTGTAAATACGGCAAACGCGCGCGAGTAGAGGCTGTATTACGCGGAAGTTGAATTCTTCTGGTTACGAGTTTAGAGCCGACTGAAAACTTGCTGTCATCGTCTCTTTGGTTCCGACTTCTTATTGCCTTTTTCTTTGACCGGCTTGCTAGCCTTCTTTCTTACTTTGCGGTGCGAAGTTTCGACTTCCGAGATTTCGAAGTTACCTCGTCTCTTTGCGATAAATTCAATTACGTCACTGAGACTTTGATGTACCGTGTACATTAAGACATTACCGACGAGTAGGTATGATTGTACTACATTCTCAATTAGTCGCGTTTCAAATAGCTTTCCGTAAGTTAGCTTTCAAGAAATATGCAGAAATCGAACACAAATACCTTAAATTTTTTTATTGAGTAAACATCAATTATTTAAGTAAGATGCCATTTTCCGTTTTCTAAGGTTTATTTCATGCAAATGTCTCCAAATATTTTCAGTATTATTATCAACTTCAAATAATATAAACAACGCTGCCGAGATTCCGGAGTCGAGCTTGATATTCTGGAACTGGAATTTGGAAAATTGTTGAAATCATAATGAAATTGCTAATTAATGCAGACATCTTTTTTTCCTTTTCATCACATCGACTATAACATTTAAGCTCAATGTTGGAAGAGATTTTGATAGTAAATATCAAGCAGTCCTGTTTTGAATAACAAGATCTAGAATTTAGAAAGTTAGTAAAATGTCGGTGAAGTTGTTAATTAATTCAAATCGTGCAGAGTTAGCATGCAGCTTGTTTGCTTCTGTTTTATTTCGTATTTTATTCTATTCCAGCCGTACAAATTTCAGCAAGTCTGGGAAAGAAAATAGAAGCCAGCGAAACACGATTTTCAAATGACCAGAAATTTGGAAATTCAGAAAATTTCAGTCTCGTTTGCGGGCATTGAAACTTCATCATAAAGAAATGCCTTGCAGCTATTTTATGATGGCTCGAACCTACAATTTCCCGCAACGAAAAACTCTTTGATCCGCGAGCACGCAAATGCAAAATACACAATTTTCCAATCATTAGGTAACCCATAATGAAAGTCACATTGCAAGCGGCTTTCAAAAGAAACCAGAGCGCGTACTCGAGACTATATAAGCAAGATGAAGGAGATCAAGGCATCTTTTTCCCGGTTGCATCGCGCGGCATCGCATCGCCGGTCGACTTAATAAATCCCGTTAATAATGACACGCCGGAGGAAATTAGGGACGCAGCCAATTATTACCAGCCCTCTCAATCTCTCCCCAGACGTCTTGTCATTTCTCTAATAAGCGCCGGCGTTGCACTTGAGGCGACACGGCTATCTTCTTTTGAAATCTTCGAGGAGATGAAAAAGAAAGAAGGTATAGCACCATCGAGATCTCGTCGGCTTGTTTTACTCGATTTTCTTTTAAACGACACTTTTCTCTTGAACCTTTTGGCGAATCTGCAATGAATATTTAAAGCTCACCAGAGCACCAGTAGACTATCTACGTTGAATCTTGCGCGCGAATCAAGATTTATTAATAAATGAATTCAGTTGTGCCGACGATTTTATACTCGAGGCGGCATTCATTGACGCAAATACTTTATTTGACGCCGAGTACCGCCAAGCCTTTAGCAAGCTAGTTATAACGTGCCCAAGGAATACACATGTATCATTTCATCGCGGGCACGGAGAGCTGAGTTTCAGGGGAAAATTGTATCTAGAAAGGGAGCGTCATTTCCGTGGCTTTCAGCCGTGCTAATACCTTTTGAATTGCAGTCGACGAGAGGGAGAAGGGCCTCGTGTACAGCGTCACACGCAGAGAACTCATCAAAAGGATCTGGCGAACTATTCCTCTTCCCGTACCTCGGCCAAGCAAAAGCTGAAAATAGTTGAACGATGCAATTACAGTTTAGCCACGGACGCAGCACTAGGCCGGAACAACTTTGTTAGAGAAACTGTTATTACATCAAAAACAAAAGAAAAGCGAAAAAAAGAAAAAAAAGAAAAAAAGAAAGCGGAAATATAAGTCTGGTAATCCTGCGCGTGCACGACTCGCGTTTCAAATTGCGCGAGGGGCTTTGAAATTCACGAGCCCCGCGAATGCGCCGACGACAACGTTGTCGGCAATTAGCGCGGACAGCGTAGAGAGAGAAAGAGAGAGAGAGAGAGAGAGAGAGAGAGAGAGAGAGAGAGAGAGAGAGAGAGAGAGAGAGAGAGAGAGAGAGAGAGAGAGAGAGAGAGGAGGAGGAGGAGGAAAGTTCACTCTCTGCGTGTCGGCAACACGTGGCAGTTTGCCACGTTTCATCGTTCCTATCGACTTTTGCTCTTGTCGTTGTCTCTTTCTCTTCCTCGTGACTGTTGCAGTCTTCGAAAAATTTATTGTTTGCAGAACGCGCCCGCGAATGTTGAGATTTTGAAAGGCGCTCAGTGCAAAGTCGGCGGGCTTTCCTTTCTTTGATAATAAACTGTGTAATACTGGCTTACGACCCGATTTTGTTTTTTGTTCTCTAGCCGCGTCGCGTATGCAAGTCTAATTGTAAGAGTGATGTTCAAGAACTAGGCTTTTTCAGTTGCGCAACGATGATTGTACGTTACGGGTGTAATTATACCGTTACTCAATACACGGAATCGAAAGCACGCTCGGGCTACAATAGTTGAACAATGTCATAAGCTGCCTGTCCTCCGAAAGCAGAGGAGCGTGCATTTCTGCTTTGAGTGCCCGATGACGCGTGGCCGATCAATGTAATTTTCATCTCGAACAAAATGGCAAAGAGAAAAGTACGACGTAGTCCTCGCACGCTGGCGAACATTAAGCTGTGCAGCAGCAAAGAGTAACGTCAAGAACCCGAAATTATCACCTTGGCTTTTCACTTGGCGTGTGGGGCAGGGGAGAGGGCGCCCGGGGCGATTGAAAAAAGAAATTGGCGCACACGCGTCACCATCTCTCTTGTGGCGCTCGTGGCGCAGTCCGAAAGAATGTGGGCGGTCGAAAGAGGCCCCGAAAGAGGATTCGAAGGCCGTGGGAAAAAGGTCTTAACCTGCTGCTGCATCGAGCGCGCGTGCGTGCGTCTCTTTCCCATCTTCGATTTCTTTCGGGATTTCTTCTCTTTTTTTTCCTTTCCTTCTTTCCTTCTCTCGAGGATCGCCAGCCAGACACAATGCTTGTCCGGGTTTTATACACTTCCGGGTTTGCCGCAAGGTGCAACTCGCCGTTGCGCGCGACTGTTCTTTGCTAAATTAAAGAGACTCGCTTCTCTCTTTCTTTTGTCGGTTGAATTGCATAAGGAGGGAAAAGTGAGACGGTTCGCGTACGAACGCGACCTTTTCTTTTTCCTTTTTCTCGAAACGGTTTATTTTCGATTAATGCAATTATAAAAGGCATGTTCTTTTTTGTTTTTGCGGGCAGTAAAAGTGGAAAAAAAATGGCGTACAATCATTTCACAAGCAATAACTTTTTTAACAGAGCCATAAAAAGGAATTGGAGGCCGCGCGCGCGCGCAGGTTCACTGCCGCCTCGACGTACAGGCGCGCACACGCGCGCGAAGCAATTAAATCCGTTGCCGAAAATGCCGAGGCACGCGAACATACGGTACGTTTTGAAACAGCCCCGCGGCACTGAAAGCCGAGGCAGCATCGATCGATCGGCGACGTCCGATAAGCGGCCTCTGCTGTGCTTATGTGCACAAGGATTCTTCATTTCCTATTGCTGGCCGCCGCTTCGATGTATATAACCTGTTGTGTTGTCTTGATCGAACGACTCTAAATTTTGCCACCGTAATAAACTGATCAATTTATTCATTACGTCGGGCTAGCACTTGTTTTTTTCATTGGTTGCGGGGGATCGGTTGCGAACTAACAGTCAACTGTCAAATTGAATGCTACGTCAAATCGGTAGGTGGCTAGTAAAAAGTTGGCAGAGTTCGAGAGGATAGCGAGTTAAATGTGAGTTCTTTTCGATTGATCAATGCATTTTTCTTAGACTACTTTCTCATTGTTTAAATATCAAGATGAAGATGTAACGCATTTCACTTAACACTATCATACCGAAGCATTGTGAAAAGACAATACCCTGCACTTGGCAGAAATGAAAAAATTCGAGTTGAAATATCTACAATGTGGATTCGCATCATAACAGCTGAACGCAAAGCACGAAAAAGCTGCTCCCATAAATCCTAATCAAGATCCCTTCCAATGGTGCATTCCTCGCTCGCCCCGCAATAATTACGCGCGTACATGCATGCAGTTGCCTCGTTCACGGAATCCTCGTCGTTCACCTTCCGGCAGAAGGTAATAGCGGAAGAGGCACAGTTAGGTCGTACTAAACCACCGTATAAAAAGTAAAGAGAAGCCTACCTTTCCCCGACGCAGCTAAACAATCGATCGAGTGAGCGAGAGAAAGAGAAAGAGAGAGACGGAGACGGAGACGGAGAAGCAGAAGAAGCCCTGTCGGCTAAAAACGAGCGTGGAGCGCGCGTCGCGAGCCCATTGACTCGGCTTCGAATCCTATTATGTACCTTCGCGCGGCGGCGCTGCTACGTGCGTGTCTCAGTTCGGAAATCGCCTTTTTACCCGCGGAATCCGCGGAGCTTGCCGTCGGCGTAACGACCGCCAGCTTCCTCGTGGAAGATTCGATTTCGGCGGAAGACAAGTGAAGAGTGGCCTGGAGAAAGAGTCACATTGCCGCGTGGAAGGCTCTCCTTCCACAATATGCCTCTGGATCGCGCGCGAGCCTGCCAATTCTAATTCAAATCGAAGAGAGCACGATGTACAATCGCAATCTTCGCCCGAAGACTTTATACGTAAGCTGCGAAATTGATATGCATTTGAGGCAGTAGGCTATTCATCGTCAATTCGTGATTAACGATAGGCGGCCATTCGAGCATCAAGCGAAATTAATAACTCGAGACTTCACAAGTGAAGCGGATGAGCAGCGGAGCGTAGTCGGAGTTTCCGAATCGCCGAAATCTCTCTCTAATCGCGTAAACTGACTACTAAACACGCGCCGACAGACAGCGCTCTCCGAGTAGTATTATCAAGTGTATTTCACTCTTGCTGATTAATAATTCGCTCTCCTCTCTTCTGCTTTCCCTCGAATAATGAAGCTCTGGGAATAATGAAAATTACTTCGCGGCACGTTTTGCGCTCCCTGACGTGCTAATTAAACCAGTCAAATCAACTTGTCCGCGTGGGGCGTACAGCTGGGCAAAGAAGCTCGTCGATATCGTGCACACGCAATGATTCTCGATGGAAGTGTGCGTGCCGCGCCCCGATGCGATGAATATCCGCGACGTAACTGTGAACGGGCCGACGAGTGCCCGCGAGCTACGTGACGAATGGCGACGTGGGCGTCAGGGCCTTTCTTTTTTCTATTTTCGTGCGCGTTGGCGATTAAACGCAGCGCACACGTGAATTAAGCTAACGAGCTGGGTGCGACGATGCGCGACAGATGTAAATCATTTGTTGTAATGCCGGCTTGGCGGAACCCGCGGCTAAATAACGGTTAACGAGCTACGGCGCTACCTCTTTTTTTTCGCGTGTGTCGCAAGTGCCATTGTGACGCTATTAGATACGTTTCTTTTCGTTCGGTCTGGGATGCGGGATTTAATTATGAGAGTTTCGTTGCTGAAGAACGATTTTCCTCGGGGGAAAAAGCGGCCAAGGGAAATGAAAGAAGTTCTCTGCGATGGGATATTTCAAAGTGACGCGTCACCCGGTAAATTCGCTTGGCGCGTTTTTTAATGTTTCACGCTCATTTACATAAGTTCGAATACTCGCGTGACGCTGAGCGAATTCAATAAGAATGAAAAGCGAATGAAAAGCGTCGCGCGCGCGCGCGCGCGCTTTCTTCAAAGGGAACGTCGAGATGCCCCCCGCCGTCGTCGTCGCTGTATGAAATTAATTCACGACAAATGTGACGTCGCCGCGTTGCTTGTTTGCGCGTAGCCAACGGGTGCCTCTCCCATTCCGCAGCCGTCGCCAGGACATCAGTCACATTTCGCGTCGCGGCCTTTTAATCGAATGGCGCAGCGAACGAGAAAAGGGGAAGGGACGCGTTTCGGATCGGCCGTTCTCGTGCCGTCAGTTTCATTTATTCACAAAGCAACTACATCTCGTGAAATAGTGCTACGGCCACTGCTGCGCGTGACGCGCGTCTCACGCGTACATAATATACGCGTATACACATCGAACTGCTCGCACACCCAAACAGGGGAGGACGAAGAATTCCCTATGGAAACTTATCGCGCGAGTCCTTTGGGTTGTTTAACTTTTCAACCCACCCGTGTCCCGCTGTCTTATCGCGACAAACTTTTTATGCTCTCTTCCCTCTTTTTTTTCTTTTTTTTTCGGCATGTAACTTCTTAATTTATTTCCCTACGGCTGCCTCGATCGTGCGCCGCCATATTGCAAGCTTTTTTCCAGCACGTGCGCAGCTTCGTGATTTTGCTCCTATTGCGCGTGTGATGTACGACGGTATAATGGTCTCCGGGAGGCCGAGTTTTCCGCGGCAAAATGAAACACAAGTGCACGGCCGATGACGGGCATAATGTATTCATGAAAGAGGACGAAAGTTTATTATTGCTTATTTATTCAAAGGCAGTGCAATTAGGTTGAGGCTGCGCAAAACGAATTTATTTTCACTTGTCGAAAAGCCCAGCGAGCGTTGGACGGAAGAACGAGGGCTTCATTCGTTCGCACGAAAGGCAATTGCAAGCGTTTTTCACGGTGACCTGGAAAGCTCAATCAAACGCGATAAAGAGGAGAGAGGGGTAAGCAATTGTTTCTGCGAAACAAAAGTAAAATTTTCTACATGGCGCTGCGAAACAGCGTGGAGGCTATTCTGTAAGTCGACAGCAAAATTATAGTCTCCAATTCGATAAGACTTTCTGTTCGCGCTCGCGAGATCACAAAAATAAAATTACCCAGTTTGGATTCCGAAAAAAATAAAACAACAAGGTGGCCGCACCTTCGTCGAAAATTTATTTTCGTCGTACGTGCTACGCGTTTCAGTGCACGTTGAAACTGTACATTTTTCCTACGTTTTTGTCTTTGATAAGACTAAATACAGTTTAGAAATAAGAGCCATGAATGCGACAGCAATCGTTTCAATTTGTAAAATAAGAGAGTTTTTCGCCTCCAATTCTTTGACGCTGTGGTGTGAATAATTTTGATAGAACTTATTTTGGGTTGATTGATAAAATTGATAAACATTTCTCGACAGAAACAACGAAAAGATATTGATACTTGGACAAAAATTTATTTCGTTCGTTGAGGTTCAATTTGTCATTTTTGAGACTGCGTCAATAAAACCTGCTATTTCAAATAGTACAACGGAACATTTCATTCTATGTCATTTTTGATGGGATTATAGAAATTTATTCTTGGTAATAATTCAAACGTCGCATTCGAAAGATAATGTCCAACATCATGATTTCAGCTTATCAAATTTAACCATAAATAAGTGGCATCCGTCTCCGAAAGCCAAATCTCTGTCGTCGGTCGTTCATTAGAGCAACAAATCAAGCTTGTATATGTATTTGCGGCGTGTGCGTCTCCCTCCCTACGTTCGGTTTGTTAGCGAAAAAAGAAAAGCAACCGACCATGCGAGAGCAACAAGTCGGAGCTCCATGCCAACTGGCAAAGAGAGAATCTCTGATTGAGAGAGGATCGTCGCCGTCGCGCCCGCGGGAAACTTTTATCGCCGATGCTCTCTCTCTCTCTCTCTCTCTCTCTCTCTCTCTCTCTCTCTCTCTCTCTCTCTCTCTCTCTCTCTCTCTCTCTCTCTCTCTCTCACTCTCAGCGGGGTAATCGATGTCGTAATTGTTGAGCCGCTATTCTGTTGTGGGAAAAAGTCCGGGACACGAAAAATCGAAGAGTTTTATATTATCATATTCAAGTTATTCAAGTCGCGTGATAAAGAGTTATTGGCCTTTGAAGAAAAGGAAGAATTTTTTTTTCACTTTTACGACGCTGCGTTTCCCAACAGATTAAATGTTTATCGAACTTCGTTCCAAAGAAAAGTTTCTTCAATATCTTCTTTTTAGCAGCCGGAATGAAGAAAAAAGAAAATACTTTGTATTGTCGTGGTCCTTTACAAAGTTATGAGTGACCCTCCGATGAAAACAATAAAATATAGCAAAAACATGCATTTATAAGAGACTAGGTTTATTTCAAATATACACACGTGTACTTGGTTCGATGCTCCCGTAGCAGTCAGAGAAGAGCAAATTGGAAATTACTATAAACAATTTTGTTCTTTTTTCACTTTCCCACGATATAATCATGACGAAACCAAAAAGTGCTCGCATCCCACGAAATTACAGAAATTTTGCGAGCACATTCTTCCTAGAATGTTCATTTTCTTCATCATTTACCGCACGGTCCCTCTGGTAATTTACAACTTATCAGTATAATTTGTACGAAACTAGGTAATTGGCCTCTTAAGAGTCGGCATACATCGAACAGAGGTTACGCGTTAATTTTCTTGGTCTGCTCCCGTCCCGCGGGCATTTTTCTCGCGCTTACCATTGAAAACGAGCCTCGCATACGAAAGTCATTAACTGCAATTTAACAAAGCTACGTAATGTATATGTCACACGGAATCGAAATAACGAAAAAACTCTTATCTCTGTTTCAGGTGAGTAACCTAATTGGTTTTGGCCGAATCAAAGGGAGCTGCATAGAGCGTAAGTCGTTCCAATTTCCATGCGCAAAGGAAGGAAAGAGAAAACGAGACTTCCCTCGTTACGCGCCGGCGTAACAATGCACCGGAGAGAATACAGTTATACGACGAGTCCCTTTCTCGTGATTGCCACATTATGCGAGTAATTTTACACGCTCGGGCCGGGCATCTGTTTCGCCCGAGTGCCGTGTTTATTTGCTCGCTGAGCGGCTGCGATTCTTTTACTTTTTCTCGTCGCGACGACTCTACTTTAGCACCGAGGGCGGTGTCCTAGCGTCCTCGGGCCAATAGAACCGAGAAAGCCCGAGTACTTTTCGTTACGCGAACAATTAATTTATGCCGATCGGCCTCCTGGCCGCAATCGCAATCAATTCCGTCCTAAAATAGCTCGCCATAGCGTCTCCTTTGATTAATTAGCCGCCAAAATGTAATCAATACGCGAGGCTTTATTAGCCAGCGCGGCGGGGACATTATAACTAAAATTGAAATCAAGACGTATATACGTGACAGGCCGCCTCGATGTATAATTAATTAACTAGGCGCACGTATAGCCGTGCGCGAGCACATCAAACGAACACATTTTTTTCTCCGCCTCGGAAGTCGAACTGCACGCGAAATCATTAATCACGCGTGTAACGACTTCCGTACGTGCGCGCGCTCTACGATATTAATGTGTCGTGCGACGCTAATGCAATAATCGCGTGGCTGTGGCCGCCGACGTAACTGTAAAATCCGCCTGCAGACTCTCTCTTATATTCCATTGTGTTACATACGTATGATGGACTGATCTTCCTAAAGCGCCATTCTTCTTATGGGTGGTCGACGTTTGTATTTAAATTGCCAATTTTTCGCTGTACCGCCTTCGCGACGACGGCGATGATAAACTTATGTGTATAACGGCCTTTGATATCGCAACGCGCCTTTGATAAAAGCTTTATGCTGGAATCGTAAAACAACGCAAAAACGAGAAGATGCTTCTTATCGCGGATTGTTTATGTACTTTTCGAATGCAGTATCTTTGTACGTATCAGGAATTGCGGTCCCTTCGGATAAGACACCTTCTTCTTTTTCTTCGAGTTATTATCACTTGGGTCATTGCGTTTAATCACGTCACGCGGTAGCTCTTAAATCTGCTTTTTCAAAGACGCATTGGTAATTACGTGCACTGCTTAGAAATGCGAGATAAGTTCAAAAAACAGAGATCTGTGAGTTTCTTGTTACGAAACCGATCGACAGAAATCTCCCGTTTACCGAAACAAAAAATGCCGCTAATTCCCTTTTACTGCAGCGCGGAGGAGGCCCCGTGCAATTACGAAGATGTAGAGCATCGGAGTGTTTTCTCACGTGTCGGGCGGGGGGGGGGGGGCGTTTGGACGCCGCTCGTTTCACAAAAGAAAACGAGGCAGATCTCACAACGCGATACGTTCGCCACTCTCGCGTGAAAACGGTCGAACACGCGCGTCGCTACAATCGGATCGGACAAGTAGCAAGTATCAGGTGCACAGAGCACCGTTAGCGATGATTTACGCGTGAATCGGCGGACGCTTTTATAATTAGGAGTAATTCAAGTTTTCCGAAGCCACACCGCAAGCGACAATTTTCATTTTCTTTTTTTTTTTCCACGATGGATATTCTCTTACGCGGAGATAAAGGGGCAAGGTGAATTTTCTGGCTCCGAGCTTGAAAAAGAATATTTTCTTTTTGGATATGTCACGAGAAACTCGGCTTCGTACTAAATCATTCAAAGGTTTCCGCCGCGCCATTCGAAAAAAGTTCGCGCGACACGCTCTTTACCGACGAACAGAGGGACAAATACAGCCAGACTCGCGCGGCTTATTGCAAGCTTCAACGGCAGATTAACGGTGGGTGGGCGCCTTGAAAAATATGCCCGATGGCGTTCAATTAGCGCGCGCAACTTTGTTGCAAACTGGCGCTCTGGTCTTGCTACCGCGACCAGCTCGAACGATCGAGGGAAGGAAAGTCGCGCGTTCTTGTTCGAAAAAGAAAAAAGGGGGAAAACTCGTGCCCATCTCTCGAGTGAACAAGTCGAAGAGAGGTAACAAAGTCCCGCGGAGCTTTTGTCGCGCGCGCGCGCAGAGGAGTAACCCCACCACAGAGCCGCGCAGTCAACCCTCGTGCGCCGCGTTCGGTCGGTTCAGAGTCAGTCGGTCCGGCTCCGCGAGCGCGAATATACGTCGCGTTTCACAACTGCTCTGCCTCTCTCGTGAGCTGTTCGTCTCTCTCTCTCTCTCTCTCTCTCTCTCACTCTCTCTCCCCTTCTCTGGCTTTCGTTTCCTCCGGCTGAGCAGACAAGTGTCCAAGCTGTTTTGCCTCACGCTATTCTACATGCGCGAGTGCCGGAGGTCCGCCACCGCTGCAGTCGCTTATAGGGAAGACATTTACCAGACCAGATGAGTAAGGACGTTTTCCCTTCTTTTTTCTTTGTGTCTGTTTTTTTTCTTACCAATGGAGTGTGCGTGCACTGGAGAATTTGGCGGATAACAACGCCGACAGTTCAACTTTGTTCAACGAGACTCGCTTCACATTTAGAGCACTTAACTTTCAATTGGAGCGTTGATTTATGCGCGATAAGACGAAGATTGGGAGAAGCTTCATCAAGGATTTCTCAAAGATAAGTCGCTGCCGTCCTGACTCCACAGAGAGATTAATTTACTTGGCCTAATAGACAGAGAGAGAGAGAGAGAGAGAGAGAGAGAGAGAGAGAGAGAGAGAGAGAGAGAGAGAGAGAGAGAGAGAGAGAGAGAGAGAGAATAAATTAATGAAGTCAGTTATAATTTCTGTTTTGAACGATCGTTTCCATGAATATTAATAATCTTTCTTCTCCAGTACACGCACATACGCATTGCGAACGACAATAACCTTTTATTTTTCTTTATACTATCCTGCTCCGAGGCTGACACCGCTGTGATGACGTTTTCCTTCCTGTCCGTTGTTTTCTCTAGTCTCTTACCGTCTCTTTTTACGACTCTTCTGAGTGAAAATGAGCGTCGCTGAATTTTTCAGAGCCCCAACTATATTTAGTTGTCAGTTGTGCATCTCTATAATTGGACGACTCCAGAGAGAATTTTAGTATATATACATTCGGAATGCGGGAGAATCAATAAGGTCGTTCACCGAATAAAAAACATTGTCGCACGTACGATTGGCACGATTTTGCGATTGAGATTCATTGATCGGCGAAGTTACTTTTGCGCGCGGCATGACGATCTCGGTTATGAGGCGGATAGTTGTATTAGTCATGCTTTTCTACTCGTTTGACGTCTTATGACATTTGCTCAACTTTTCAAAAAGAACTTAACCATTTTGGTTCTATTACTTCTCCCGCCACCGCCGCCAAAAAAAAAAAATATATCTCACCCAGTCGCAATCTTTTGTAATAACTAAAATCTCCTCCCGCTCATCAAAATCAAATCCGGCTATACGCGTACTCTCGATTAAATTTAATCCTACCGCTCGCCTTCCCGCTCCCAGACTAAAGCTTCGTCGCTCGACGGCGGCTGGCGACAATAACATTATGTCATCGCGCGCTCCATTAGGCTTTGACGGCAAGCGCACATGCATCAACAATCGCGCGCGCGCAATGTTGCGACTGGCAGACCCATTAATCCGTACTGACCACAGCGAATAATAAAAGGGAGCGAGAGGGGACACCGCAAGAGCCTTTGGACTATGCCACTCATCGATAGACGTATATACGTAAGCATCGCCGCTCAAACTCATTTCATTGGCTCAAATAATGCGTCTCCGCACCTTCACAAGTCCAATTTCCTAAGTTTTTTTCTTCGACGCGAAAATTCTTTTTAATCCATCCAGCTTACGATAAGCGACGATGAGGCAAGTCGTTAGCGGAAGACGAATACCCCGAGCGGGCACTTTTTTACCAGGGCAAACTGATCGATTGGCGTTGAGCTTCAATACTTTTTTGCGTTGTACTTACAGCCGGGAAAATTACAAAGTAATATCCTGATGGTAAACCATTTTTCAATTTACACGATGGCGTGGCAATTAATTTGCGAGTCACTTTTTTCACAAGGGAAAAAATTGAAATTTACGCTGCAATCGTATATCCATCCATAACCAAGTGAATTTAAAGATAAGTATTTAGCTTGTATCCGAACCCTTCAATGTTTTTCTTTATTTCAATCGTACAGGAAACGCATCTCACTCTTCAGAGAATACCGTGACGCTCGTCAGCCTATTTCCACATCGGATATAAATAAAAGCACGCGCAGCGGCGCCGAATGCATATACATCGAAATCGTCAGTCTCGCGCGTATAATTTAATTAGATAGAGTGGCGTTCGAGCTTTACGTGGACGCGACTCTGTGTCTCGATGGCGTGCTCGATATAACGAGGCCGAATGAGCCGTGAAAACCAATCGCTGATGACTCTCAACGAACTCTTTCATTCATAAGAAAACTTCATTTTTTTCCCCTCCGGCAACTGAAAGTTACCGTGGCATAATCTTTGAATCTTGTTAAGAAATCTTTCGCCTGTAACAATACCTCCGAGACAAACCATGAAATTTTCATTCGAGAGAGAGTTTTGATTTTCTTGTAGCTTGCCTCCCCGGAAACTTTAAGAAACACGACAAGGCAAAGAGAGCGGAATTTAATTAACCTCGAAAATTTCTCACTTACCAGCGCACCCAACTATACTATGAAACTCCCCGCGCGGATTAAGTATACGTAATATCGCGCCGCGTTGCGTGACTTTGAAAAGCCTACGAGCGTAGCGATAATCTTCGCACAGGCTCGTTGTCCGAGTAATCAGTCGAAACGCAGTGGCAGCTGCACTGCCACATTGGCTCGATAAATTCAATGGGCACGCTACACCGACTTGCGCGCGTTTTTGCCTCGTTCACACCCGACCTCCCCTTAAAAGCTTATCAACTGGTCGCGTACAGATGCACGCGTGTGTCGGTCGCGTACAGAACGAGCTTGTTACGTTTTCATGAAGATTGCGCGCTAGTGTAGCTTGTGATCGATAGTTTGACTCGATTCAGTGGAAATCCCTTTCACTGATGGTCAGTGCGCGAAGGTTGCAAAGAATGCTGGATTCAGATGAAATTTCGTTGCTGACGGGGTAGAATGGTTATTGAATTCCCAAGCGACATTTCGATATTGGATTCAGTGAAATTATCAATTTGCTTCAGAAATCAATCGACATGCAGATGGATAAGTACGACTTTGTGTTGGATATTACATTTGACGTTTCGTATCGGAGCTTGCAATGACAATTGAAAACTTAAATATTATTTGCTTTGAACACTCGCTGGTACCGCAATATTGCTGGCACATTATTCGGATTACGCAGCGCTCACGGAGCATTTAATGGTCGATGTCAGAACGTACGCTGGAACTAAACATTTTTTGACCATGCGTTTGTGATACCCCCTCTCCCCATCCCCTAGCAACTTTACTTTCCTCGTGGGAAAATTGAAATGAAAAATCCGGGATTAATCATGGAAAGCCACAGTGTCATTGTTGATTAAATCAACCGGCGGATTGGCTGGGGGTGATGCGTAATAAACGGGGTGTCGTTAAAACGACTTGGCGAACGTCGAACGAAACTACAGAAAAAAACATTGTTGCTAGGAAATCTAAAATTTAATTAAAACGTCAGACCTACACACGTGCACGCGCAGTTTGATATAATCGAGAAGCAAATTAACGGCTTCATTAAAGGTAGCTAAAGCGAAGGTAAATCAAACGAAATCCCAAGTAGAGCGTAATTAAACGCCACGCGCACCGCGCGGGCAAGAAAACGCGTCCAGTGAATAATGAAGGTGACGCCTTTTGCTCGGAGGACCTCCTCTTCTCGCGCGCGCGCAATTGGATTTATTTTTCAATTTGCTCGCGCAAGCTTCTGTGTAGGTGGCTATGCTACCGCTCCGACTCTCGAACCGGATTGTTCCTGTTCTCGACATAAGTTGCGGGGAAAGTACTTGGTTTTGCTGGCAATTCGAATGGCTCGAGTACAAAGTTTTGATGAGTCGAGGAATAATAATTAAAGGTCTTTGAATGCTGTTGCGAGCATCACTCGGATTCCTCTCAATATCACAGTGCGCCCCGAACTCGGGAAAAGGAAATCCGCGACAAACCGAAGCATCGCTTCAATTGACTGTCTCGTCAGGTCGATTGAACTGCAGCTGTCATGGAACAATTCTGCCCCCCCCCCCCGCCCGCCCGCCGTTACCATAACTCACGCGAATTGCAACGTTTATTCGACCCTGTAACAGGAAAACTTTTGTTGGAATCGATGCGATGCCTTTCCATCTCGATAACCATGTTGCCAGCGCATAAATATTCGGCTAGAGGATAGCTGCTACGACGAGCGCATAAGTAATATATCCGAAAATCCCGCGTGCCTATAATAACGATCTCATAAATTTCAAGCGCCTCTAGTTCACCACCCCGGCCATCGTCACCTTCGGCTCGTAAAACGCGAGCACGCTCCCGGCGAAATTGATTGCGCGCGTGTTACTTTATTATCGTCCATCGTATGTATATGCGCGGCAGCGCGGCGGGAGAAAAAAAGTATCCTGCGACACGCCTTTGTGTCAGCGCGTGCGGACAAAAGAACTTTCTGCTTGCGATTTTCATCACCCGAAAATGCCAAAATTTTCCGGTATATACATTTTTTTTTCAAACGGTGGTATTATTTATGATTCTTTATTTGTTTTAATCGGTGCAGCGCTCGTGCTGCTATAAGTAAGTCGAACATTCACGTTATGTATTGAAAATAAAACAATGACCTTTATGATTCTGAACAAACAAGTCACTCCGTCTGTTAAAAATTTGTGTAAACTTCTTTGAAAAGGTTTTGCGTTAGTGACAATATAATCGCCAAAAAAATCCAGATTCTTAGCTTTATACAAACTCAGAGACTTGTTTTTATGTTAGCATAGCAGCAATCCCGTAGCATATCGAAAATTGAAATTTTTGCATAACGCACTCGACTGTGTCGAAAATGTCGAAAGCACAAAGGGCTTTTGGAAATACATAAACAATAATGTTCACAACGCGTGCACGCACGATAAATCAAGCAGCGATTTCAAAGTTGAAAGCATGGATATTCGCATACTCCCATCGTATCGACGCAGTTGAGTTGACTTACGCTGAAATGACATTGCAGTAGCCCCCCAAAAAAGACTGGCTGTGTAACCGATACTGGTCCGAACGACACAATCGCGACAAGATTAGTCGCTCGTTACCAGTACCGAACAAACTATTTACGGCTTGCTCCGCGAGCTTTTAATCCTTTGCCCGTCGCGTCCGTGTGCACTTGCCCGGGAAGAAATACGCAGGCCCGTTTCAAATTTTTCAATGGCATTTAACGAGCCGTGACGCTTAAATCACCGAAGTAAATTAAATGAAACAAAAAGAATCGTTTCAACTTCGATGGTAATTAGACCAAGCAGGCGTGCACTAACGATTAAGGTTATTTCTATTTTTCTCCGCTGCCTCTAATTTTCGTGCACTCTCGTGTTTTTCCTCACTCTAAAGGGGAGGTGTGGTGGGTGGCTACCGCGACGAGTCATTAAAAAACGGGTCAATTGGCGCGCGACTTGGACGCGCTTAATTATCAGGCTCAAAGGCGAACTTTACGTTTTAAGGTGTTTTAATCATAACGAAAACTTGCAGGAAGGAATATAAAGCCAAAGAGACACTTATTATGCCTTGTTCTAATTATACTGACAAAGGGACTAGAATTCTGATGGATTATTATCAACGACCAACCGGTTAAAGACGATACTTGCAGCCTATCTCTCCAATTTTACATTTAAAGCAGAGGAAAAACCGAGTATTGTAACAATGCTTTAGCATTGTACCAATACTACTGAAAAAAATGTCAGCAGTAATTGTTCCGTTTCTGGAAAAAAAAGTAGCTATACAAAGACAACTTTTGTAACATTTTTAAATTCATCCTGAAGGTTTTTTTTTACTTTTTAATGTAAATTCATTAGCCGGAACATCCTGTCTTTCCTTCATTTCTGGTGGAAGAAAAAAACTGGGGCTGACATTGTTTCCAGCCGAAAAATACGCGTAGCATTAAGGCTCTTTTACCGAAAAAAACTCTTGTGTGCATTTTATTCGACTTTTTTAATGCAATTTTTTCTTTCGTCCATGAAAGCATTGTAGAAAAAATAATATTCTAACGACGCGTAGTAGGTCATTAGCTTCAAAGTAGAAATAGGCCCGTCGTACTATTATCGAAAAATTATGACTCGTGCAGAAACGAAAAAGAAAAACAAAATTGATCGTTGTATAGTCAACGAAGAAAAAGTTAGTTTCGGTCACAAAATTACCAGGAAGCACTGCTGCTGTTATTGCTCTTTTTTTTGTTTTTTACCCGGTAGCTTCTTTTTTTCCTTTTTTCTCTGTCTGTTTGTAAGCGCGAAGAAAAATAGGTTAATTAAGTGCGTTTCTTGCGCTAGTTTTTTTGCATCGGACTTCCATTTTTTTCAACTTTTGTTCTTCAAACAGAACTCAACTGTCCGTCCATCAATCAGACACGCGAGGAGAAAAATTATTCGCCAACCGAGCTGATTTCCTACTTTTTTTCGTATTCGTGAAAAATATATGATAGCTGGAAAGATCACTGAGTTTTGCTACGTCGAAAGAGTCTTTATGATAAAACCTTTTGTAATTGCTGATAAGTCAAATGGTCTAATGATTTGATTGGAAGGCAAATTTTTGGAAAATGGATATTGGAAAATTGATAGGTACGCATACACATATTAATAAGTTAACTAGTCCTCCTTTCACGTATAGAAGCTATCAAATCGTTCATTAATGGAAAGTAAATTTGCTATCCAATATAGTTTAGTGCTCTGTTTGCGCAGACTAATTAAGCGCAATATTCTCGTATGACGTTTATATTCAACCGGAACAAAGAACGAATATTACGAGTACATATTTTGTATTTACGAATGAGATCAATTGACGTGACTACTACGCACGATTACACGCACATACGCTTCCATCGACGTAATAACGCTTCTATTATTTTCCTTTAATTCATTTATCGGTTCACCGTCGACGTAACAATTATTATCAAATTGAGGGTGATGACGGCTAATAACAATTTCCAGCATTGACAAGGAAAATCTCGCAGCAAAAGAATATAAAAAATAAAACAGCCACGCTGAAAATTATCGCGACTCTACGTGCAGACATAAAACTGAAAAAAGGGGTATTAACGTGTCACAAGCACGGACAATACCATCAATATCATTCGATACAAAAGCGAGAGAGAGAGAGAGAGAGAGAGAGAAGCTTTGGTTGCTCGCGCACTACGCTGCTGCCTTGAGCACATTAATCACAATCAATGCTATATAGCAATAATAATCAGCTCGGGAGTATACGAAAACCATGACCATAAATAACGTTACGGGCTTTTCGCGCGCCGCGCCAATGATCAGCTGCCGTCGCCACTGCTCCTCGCAATTAAAGCCTCTGGGTATCGACGATTCTCTTTTTGTACTGTCGACCTTCGACATCGAAAGCATTTTTACGAGCTTGCTGCTGCTGCTGCTGCTGCTGCTGCAGCTATCGAGGAAATGAGACTTTTATAAGGAATCAATGGGATCTTTCTGCCTGTATGCGTGTGTCGCGGCCACAGGTTTCATAGGTGACGGAAGCGGCGAATATATTTACATTATTTTACGACTTGTCCGTCAAGCACGCATAAGTGTTTTCGTCGCAGAAGGAATATACATAGAAAAGCGGTGTTCGCCAAACGAGCATCGATCACTCAAAGGTGTGTAGCAATATTCCGACCGTCGCGTGGACAAGCAGTTGGTCACTTGAGTAAGCACTGATAGCGCGCTCCGATTTCTCACGAGGTCCGTTATACAGTACGCAGCGGCGCGGTCTTTTGTCGTCGATTCGACCAATTGGTGCGAGCCGGTATGGAGTAACGTCACTTTTTGCGTTCGCCTCCTCGCCTCGCGCTCGAATTTATAAATAAACGCTCGATTGTGGTCGCGCGCGCAAGTCTGACGAGCCGTCGGCTCGCACAAAGCAAGCGCGCGCAACTTTGCATTCGATAAATAACGATAAGGCTCGAGGCGACCACGTCGTCGGCGCGCTCCGCTACAATGCGAAGCGGCGAACAACTCGTCGGCAACCCAGCCAATAACTGAACAATGCAAACGTGCTCACGCAGGCGGCAACGAAGGAGCGTCGGATAAGCAACTTTTGCTCGCGAGCGAACGCCGACGCGTGCATGCAAGCGTCTCGGTCGTAATGGGATTGCCGCGCTCGCGCGGAACATGTGTTGCGCGACGATGGAACAAAAAAACAAGACAGGTAGAATCTAATAAGAGCAACTGGACGTCTGATTACTTGCCGATGACCGCGGAAATCGAGTTGTTGCTGCGGCGATCACGAACGTCACCAGATCCTATATCTCTCCTTTTTCTACACTGCTCGACCAATTTTTGCGAGGATTTACGTCTTCGGGTTATTGTAATCGTTAAAAGATAAATAATACTGTGTTGCGTTAAAAGAGACATTTTTTACCAAACATTACATTGCAAGGAAGCGATGAGACTATTCTGCTGAGATCCCTGTGGACAAACGTGTGGTTGTAAACGCGCATATCAGGTATCAATTTCAGTTTCAAAAATGAAAGAATCATTTTTCATAATCTATAGACGAACTTATAGAGATAGAACTAATTTATTACTTGGAAATTTGATGTTTTATCTTCCACCTATCGACAATATTATCACGCCCATAAAAGAAAACCAAATTAACCAAATCAACGATAAATTCAAAAAACCACTGTACTATTAATTTTTCTAGAGACTCTGACGAAATCATTAGTTATTTTATAATATTTTCAAGTAAAGAAAAAAGTAGTTTCGAAGCATACGCCACAAAGATCGTCCTCAATACATATTACACACACCTTCAATAGCACGCAGAGAAAAATTTCAATTACTTACGCCGAGTGCAAAAGTACGCCAGTGTGTAAAGCCGACGAAAAATCACTAAATTCAAGCCCAACTCATCAAGACTTCAAAGTTCATACAAAAAAAGAATTTCATCCCAGAGAAGATGTTTTAAAAAAAGGCGTATATAGACTACGGTTGCTCCTCGTGTTGACGAACGGCGCGCGTTGCGTCCTTGGGGGGTTAAAGCGGCAAAAAGTACACTGAGAGAAAAATTGAAAAAAGGTGACGCCAAAAGCTTCAAAGATCCGCGGGGATGACGCTGCGACGAGGACGCGAGCGGCTTTTCAGGGTCAACCATCTCGCCACAATTTTCCGACGATATTTTCGTGCATACTCGACTCTATTATGTCGTCGTCGTTTACGTAATTGGGAGGCCGTGGAAAACAAGTTGTCGGAGTAACTCCAATGTTACATTGAATTTTCGGTAGCTTTTAAGCTCGCCTTTCGGCTACCATCGTCGAAATTTAAAAGACGACAGATAAAGTCGCGAGATTCTAACGGTAACCATAATCACCTCGCGACACAGCGAAGGCACTAACAGAGAGGAGGTCGCAGGGGCTTGTCGGAGTCTGAATAATTATATACGAATATGTGTCACATATGAAAAATTTGAAAAATAACCCAGCTGTAAAGATTGCAATCGAAGTACTCTGGCGTTTTGCGAAATGGTTATATCCATCAATCGAAGCGAAAAAAGCTTGTCGGTGAGAGATAGAAAAATTGGAAAATAGTATTTTCGCAGAAGCCAGCACGGAAGAAACACTGATCCAGCAATCGAATGGCATTATTACCCAACGACGAGAGAGATAGGACATCGGAATTGAATTTCGCGATATATAACGAGGATACGTATTTGCGCTCTGACGTATGACATCTCTCTCTCTCTCTCTCTCTCTCTCTCTCTCTCTCTCTCTCTCTCTCTCGCGGCAGCGGCGGCAAAAATGAATCCGCTGTAAATCGCCTCGCGTTACAAATTTAAAATCAATACCTATACTTGTATTTGATCTCGTGTATACCTACACGCGTGCTTTGAGCGTTATTTAAATTTCAAATTATGCCGTGTACGCCACTGGCTTGCTGACAAACGACGAGCTAATAAACATTGAGTTGGTTCTTTTGCCGAAACGAAATCCTCCGTGCCTCTTTTTTGCTCCGGAATTTGTTGTTTTTGAGAGAAAAAGTTTAGTGTGACGTTTTTTTATAAACCCGTAAAAAATTTTGGACACCCTGTTTTTTGGTGTGAGTTAAGAATCTTATAGTTCTTTGCATTTTTTTCACCCTGGTTGGAATTATTTTCAAAAGCTTCCGCACTAAGAGTTTCGAGGTAAGCTTGAAAAAAGCTTACAGATTTTTTACGTCAATTTGAATAATTTATAGTCCTAACTACTCTCGACTATATATACATACATCCGTAAGTTCAATAATTGTGTAAACATTGCCCCTAAAAACAAAATTTCTCGTTTTTTTTGAAAACCGTTTGCTCTTTACCCTCCCATGTTTTAGTAGCTCGTTAACTGCTTCCCACCTTGTCCTGTAGTTATGTGGAATGTTAATAGTCTCAGATGAATTTAGGACAGAGCAGTTTGTACATCAGGGGTAAGTTTACGCCTTTTGCGCGCTGAACATTCAATTTTCTTTTCCTAGAAAAAAATCAGGTCGCTCGCGGCATTCGATTTCTTGGATTTTCTCTCATCGCCATTAGGAGCCGATAAGGCCACTTCTTTGATAAATCGTCGCAGCTCCTCTGAGCGCTCACGCGACTCTTCGTCGCCACTTCGCAAATGTCTCGAGAGTGCGCCTCTGAATTAAGTGCGCCAAAAGTACCTCCGCTCGCTATTCCCGATTAATAAAATGGAATTGCTCGTCGCGAAGAGTCGCTGAATGAATTTGAAGTGGACGACCATCGAGCGAGAGAACCAAAGTCATTGTTGAAATGCTCGGCGGCGAAGTCAGCATTGACCTATGTTACATCGTTTTTCGCGGCAATCTTTCTCCCTTCGTGCGCATAATCCGTTGGAAGTTGGCTCGATTCACGATATCCTTAGACAGCGCGCTCGCCAAGTCGAAGCCGAAGAATGCATTATGCAGAACGTCGCTTTTATGTACGGAGAGCCTTTAATATTTTCACCCGGCTCTGCATATAACACAATGCACGCGCAGCGGCTCGATGATTGATTGCACGCCTGTTGTGCATTAACATATTCGCGCGAGCTCTACATATCCTTCGGCGGGTCGTCCATCAATGACTCGCCGCCGCGGCTCTAATCGAAAGAAAATAAGATAGCCCGTCGACGCGCCCGTACGTGCCCTTACTTTCTTTTTCGGTTCGTAAATAAAACGCGCGACAATGTCTCGGCTGCTTAGCGCTGACTTTTATTGGACGACGTCGTCTGCCCTCTCCGAAATGAGATTTTCTCCCCTCGGCCACGTCGTGCATTGAAAAAAGGCTGGCCGCTTCGCGCGTCAAAGCCGGTAATTATCCTAAGCGGCAATTCGCAGCTTGGAATATTCAATGAAGAAATTACATTGACAGAGAAGGCGCGACGTTAAAATATAAATGAGAAATGGAATAGGGCGCGATATCAGCGCTGCGGTTTCCCGCTCGGCGAGTCGGAAAATTAGCTGGCCCGCGCGATATAATTGCATCTTTGCGGTGCGGCGATCGAGTCCGCTTTCTCCGGCCGTTCGATTGTTAAGTTTTTCGGCGAGCGCGCGAAAGGAAAGTGCTTTACTGCTCGGAGTGCCGGCGGAGACTCGATTGAATTGCCGAAGACGACGACGACGAGGCTATAAACTGCGCGAAGCGCTGCACTTCGCGAGTACTTAATGGACAAGCAGTTCGCAACTGTTAGGCAAATTCCTGCGAGTTACACTCGATGGCAAAAGCTTTTTTAATTAAAAAAGAAGCGAACTTGCTTTTCCTCTCTCTCTCTCTCTCTCTCTCTCTCTCTCTCTCTCTCTCTCTCTCTCTCTCTCTCTCTCTCTCTCTCTCTCTCTCTCTCTCTCTCTCTCTCTCTCTCTCTCTCTCCCTCCCTCTTCTTTATTCAGATCGGGAATTCACAGAGAGGATTTAATTGCACGTTGGCGTTAAAAGCTTCTCCGTTATTATATCGAATATTCATTAATTCTTTATTTTTCTCTCTTTCGCACATCAAAACACTCCATTAAGTAACGCGACGCTGTTTACTCGCTCGCGGGCTAAAAGTTTTGCCGCGCGTACGTACATCGCTGTGACTTGGCTATTGTCGCGACTTCGTAGTCGTCGATTTATGAAAAACGCGACAAAGAGAATATTCGCGACACGTTTTTTTTACTACTAAAGTTTTTATGAATCCGATCGGGGAATCGATAAAAACACTATTGCCCACCGGATGCAGAAATGAAATTGGCGTTGGCGGATAAGCGGACTAACTGCACGAACCATTTCATTTATTATTCGCTCCACATTGAGCATCGACTCGGTCCGTTATCACGTTCGTTTTATACAATGGCGAATGAAAAAGAAGTTTGCCTCGAAACTTGACTTTGAAGCAACGCGCAATCGCTAAATAATAATTGCTATAAAGCCGGGAATCGAGAGCAATCCGCAAACCGATAGAAGAGCGATCGAAGCGAGCGAATCCCGCAATTTGCACTGTTAATAGATCGCACTCGAACGCGCGCCCTTACGGCCGTCGGCAATTGTACATCCCGCCAAGCGAGCGCGCGCGCGGATCGGGCGATTTTTGTTTCCGATAGCGGGAGCGCGCGTGTGCCGCGTAAACATAATTAAACAGGCAAAATGGTCGCCGGCACCGAACGACCTCGGATCGGGAACAACATTTGTTTTGGGGGCTCTAGCGCTGTTTGCTCGCCTCGCGGCAAATGCCGACTGCGCCCGCGTTATTTACGACTGAAAAGCGCGCATGCGAGGGCCCTCCCCGCGCGTACCTTTCCAACTTCGCCCGTTATTATTTTTTCTCGCCCACGGCTACGTGCCGCCGCGCTTTCGGGAGAGGCGCTTGATAATAGGTCCCCGACTGCAGCATTGCAACGGAGTGCGTGTCCTCTGGCCGCGCTCAAAGTGGAAAGCACAGGCGCCTGAAGAAGCGTAACGCGCTGGCGAGTGGTGTGTGGTTTCTTTCGCGTCGCTCGCCGCGGACAAGTGAATCCGAAGCGGGTGTAGTATCGTCCGCGCTCGACAGCTACACATTGTACGTATGGCTTCGAGCGATTATAATACGTCATTGCGCGTCTAATAAGTCGCACAATTCTCTCTTCCTCCTATTCTCGTTTCTATTGCGTCGCATGGAATTTCACATATAATCGAACCATTTATTAATATTTACCTTTTTTCGAATGAAATTGCTCTTCCATATTTTTATCTCTAGTATAAAATGTTGCTCTTGTTTCATTTTTTTTCAATCTGTTTATTATTTTTTCAACTGAAAATTGTTCTTTTTTCTCTCGATATTTACGTCAAGTCAAGTAAATCACTCTACGATAAATTTCGTCGTCGGACTGCAATACGCTAAAAAATTACATATTTTCCAATAAATTTTCTGTCTACTGCCTTTCGATGTATTTTAACATTCATCACTCACCGTTGTCGTTTCGATGGAGCAGAGTCGAATCGAGCGCTCTATTCAAATAATATTCAGCATCAATACATCAAGTCTCGATACAACTCTGCTCAAAATACTCTGATCCTTGCTGCATTTTTCTGTGGGCAAGATCTCTATCCCGAATACATAGCTCTGTGTCTTACCCTTTCTACGTACTTTTTTCTCAAATCCTACATCATCATTCCCTTTTATCTTCAAGTGAAACGTGCATTGCAACGAAATTGCCACGCAAAAATAAAACGTAAATCTCTTTTTCGCTGAAGTGCGCTGAAGCCGCAATTTCGTTACAAAACCACGCAATCAGCTGCGAAAAAGGAGACGTTCATCACAGCGGTAGCGTCGGCAGCTACAGCATATTACACTCTTCTGAGCTCGCTCAAACGCAGAAAAATAAAAGAAAAACAAAAAAAATCTCTCGAGCGCAGACAGCTGATCAATCAGGGTGAGAGATGCTAGCGTGCGTGTACCCGGCCGAAAGTTTCAAGTCGAGAATGGTGACGCTGCGGCTGAGGCAGCATTCACGGCCATCCAAGAGACGTAGCGCCAAAATCGTCTCCGTCAAGGAGAGAATCGACCACAGAGCCGAGCAGACCGTTGTTAATAACAATGAGGTGAGTGCGACGCAGTCGATGCATGCGAGGACAACGACTAGCGCGATCCCTCGAAATCAGTGTTGCACGTCGCATGTGAATGTGTCCGTGGAGATGGTCCTTTCCCAGGGAAGGAAAGTTTATCGCCTATCCCCCTTAGACAGATCCGTGTCGGCTATTCGAGAAAACTCGCGTCTTCTACGCCCGCGAACAACTGAAAAGAGGTGCCCGGTTTTCGGCCGGTCAACAAATCGATGCGGGCCTTTATTATTCGTCGTAAGTCGCGAACGACCGGATGACGAAAAAAACAATTCTCGCTTCACTATCGTGCGTGCTCTACGTTAAAAACGAGAAAGAGAACAGTCGTATCAACTTGCTCGCGCGTGAGTTTGCTCTGCGTAAATAACGGGCTGTAATGTGCTCCAGCAAACGCGAGATGAAAATTATTTGGTCCTTTGTTGCACTTTTTATTTTCGGCGCATTTTTACGCGACAATGGGAATCGAGGTCGTTTTGAATTTTCTGACGGAATGAAAACAAAAATTTCTCATCGTAGGACGTGGCAATTTGAATTTTTCATGCCTGAAAATAGTGGCGCTCGCGAAATCAACTGGTCCGCGCGATTTCGAACTTTAGATTTTGTCCAAGATCCCGCGGTGTAACGTCAACTCATCGCTTGTAAATATCGGGTCTAACGATCCTCGGTGCCGTTGTGGCTACAAATCAAACAAGGACGAAAATAAGTCGGACACTCTAGCTCGCTCTTGCGGATGAATCCCGACTCTTTATCGAGTTTTCTGTCTCCAAATCGAAGAGCTCATGTAATTAAGTCGCGAAAAGCGATAGCTATCTCAAATATTTGGGCGTTTCAAAAATACATAATTTTCGGTAGGTTACTTAATGTCTAGTTGCACGATTCCGTGGCAGTGTCGATTAGACTTCGATCCCGAATACCATGGGTTTTATGAGCATGCCATGATATTGCTGAGGGGTAGATTTTAATTGTTTAGTAGTGTTGTTAATTATAAAAGAACGGACCGTTAAAGAGTAAACGGAACACTTCGATAGAAGCTATTCGGAACAATATAAAAAACAGAGTGAAAGAGTCAAAGTAGACCGAACGACGGCTTTTGCTCTCAAAGAACATACTGAAAAACCGTCAATCGACGAACTTTAACACATTCCGTCGTCAACCAACAACGAGTACCGATCAAAAATTCGTTAAACGTAAGCTCGCTCCTCGCCACCACAGACGAAAGCGAAAGTCCATCGCCGCCTCGTACCTCGACACGCACCCGATGAATTCAGCTTCGTCGCCGTCGTCGACGGCGACGGAATTAGGCGTCGTTAAAGCTCACGGACGCGAGTGTCGTGATTTACAGCCGACTTTAAAGGCGAAATATTTACGAAGAGATACGGCGGTCAGCCTCGGATGACACGGGAGCAGCAGCAGCACCTGTCTCGATCGTAAAAGCTCGCGGCACCGCGCGGTTGTTAGTCGCGCGACGAGTACAAGAATCGTAAAGGGGAATTCGGCGCTCGAAGCTTGTGATTTACATTTACAAATTGCCCTGCCCCGTACGTCGCCGAGGGATGGCACGTCGAACTTGGTGGCGAGGGCACCACCATCGTCGCCTCAACAAATCATATATTCCGACCAGTTCGCCGATAATCGTGACGAGGTCCAGTCGCTGACGCATAGGCGCACGTTCGGCAATTCTCGCGCGTCCTCACCTTTTTGTTTCTCTTTTTCTCCGCAGAAAATGAGGGACGAGGAGGAGGATAAATGTTTCGAGGTGTAAGTTATGGCTGCTATGCGGGAAAACAGAGCCGCTGCCTCGCACAGTTAAGTAGGTGTAGTTGGCAGAAGCTCGGTTCCTCCTCTCGTTTTTACGGCTAAGGAAGAGATTATTTTTTGCCCACTCGGTGAGAAAAAAAAAGGAGCGCACTTCTCAAAAAGAGCGGAAACTCGAGAGAGGAAGTTATGAAGCTGGCTTTTAGTAAAGTCGAAAATTCCGTTGATTAAAAATACGGATTCTGCGAAAGCAGATGAAAGTTTGTAAAGAAAGAGCGCGCGCGAAAAAGTAGTCCGGGTGTACACTCGGCTCTTTGTCTTGCACAAACAAGCCTTTGAATGATAAAAAGGGAAAGGTCGCTCGTACATAACATAATACCCCGCTTCAGCAGCGATCATCACAGTCGTCGTCGTCCTCATCATCATCATCGTCGTCGTCATCATCGCCATCATCGTAATCATCGTCATCATCAGGGTAAATTGACGCGAGGCTCTGTACGCGCGAGTGTGTCGTCGTCGAATTCCTGAGGTTTGTGAAACTCGATCGGAACGACGACAAAAAGGACGGACGTACCACGAGCAACTGGCTCTGGCGGCGATCAATTTTCGAAGAACCGCAAAAAGCGAAACAAAAATGCAAAGCCGATGATTGATTAGACCAAGGTCGACCTCGGACCAAAGACTTGATTGACAGTTCGAGTGTGGGATAATTGTCTCTCTGCTTGATTTATTTTCACGAGAATGGCGCTTTTTAATTGATCAGTGAAGTTCTTTGTGCGGGCTGGTTGTCTCCGCGGTACTCGTTCCCGACGATCACGTTTGTATGTACGGGCAATCTGCTCAGAGGTCTTTTTTAACGATCGCGTCGCTTCTGTGTTTTTCGCTTTCTGCTTGAAACGAAAGTTTTTTCTTTTCGGATCAATGATAATTTCGATATCGCTATACAAAAGAAAGCAAGATTATCAATTGCGTTTTTAAGGAAAATAAAGAAAAGTCAAAGCAAACTTAACTTGATTTTTTCTCTTTAAAGCATGTTTAGATGAAAAATAGCTTGAACGTATTCTAAAGGAGAGCGAAGCAAAGAACTATGATTGCGAGTTGCACCAGCGACATCCTCCTAACGTCACATTAAATAACCTCTTATTTAACTTTAAATACAAACCTAAGCTTATGAAATCAGAAAATACTTTTTTTATGACTTATGAATTGAATTTTGATGATAGATTATCGCTCAAAAAAAAAGAAGCGTATGCATGAAATGTGAAACAAATGCGATGATCGAATTTGCCCTTCAACGTCGTCTCTGAATCCAACGAAATCCAATCAGAGCCGGAACTGGAATTAACGATATAAAGCAACCATGACAACGACACACGCGATCGCGTGTAATGCAATCGCCGCCGGGATAGGAAATAAAGTTAACAACCGAACATGTGATTAGCGTTCGAAATTAATCGTCTTAGCGCGCGCAGCTGAAACGCACAAACAATTGTCCCCCTTGGTCGGTAATCGTCGTTCTTCGGCCATTCAGGCGGACGAATTTACAAAACCGCGCACTAAATGAAAATCCGAGGTCTGCTGCCGCCGGCAATTCATTAGCGGCAGTCCGCTTATTTATCTAGCCTTCCGTGTCGCACTGCGCGCGAGCCGCATTATTTACGCGCCGCAAAACCGGAATGAGCGGGTCCGCGCGTGGGCGTGCACGCGCGCGCGTTCGTGCTTTGTTCGTCGACGTTGGTATGCCGAGCTTTTTTTCCCCCCGCCGCTTTCCAAAGGTGGGCTTCCCGTAAAAGTCACGCGATACGAGCAAGCGAGCGCGCGAGCTTTTGTCTCGAGACTCGTGGCAGACGCTCAAAACCACCAAGATTCGCCGTTGACAATCGTCCGCCGAGATTTATGGCCAATTCAAGGATTTTTATCGCGGCAATTTACGAGCGACGGTGGAATGCCCGCTGACGAATTATATGCGAGCCAATCATCGTGGAAAAGTATATGCTCATGAATAAGCGATGCGCGCGTGCTCAATTCAATTCGTTCCATTTGCGAAGAATTGCTGAATTGATTTCAAGTGCATTCGTCGAAAATTCGTGTTATTTTAAAAATTTCAGTACGTTTTCAAATCGGATTGCGATGTAATTTGGGAAATCGAAATTCATCGATGATGCAACTTGAATTGGCATGTTTCGCTCGAAATGTGCAGGCAGAGTTTTATCAGTCGGGATATTGCGTACTGGATGATAGCTCACTTCGAGAGCTGTCGTACGAGAAATGTAACGGGAGACGACTAATACAAAAGCATTTGCCCTAAACAGCAAATCATGGTAAAGATCAAGTCATCAATTGGAAAGGATCCACTCTGCAGGTATTTAATCGGCACGAGGTATAAGGCAACCCAACCCTCTCTCCGCCCTAGCACTCGGCAAATTACTGGTCGACTTGTCGGGTACGCAGCAGCCGCGAGCTTTTACGCTTGGGAAAGCATGTAGCGGCCAACTTTCCGGTGGCTGGCGAAACACAGCTTCGTAAAAGGGCACATAAGCGCGCTGCTGTTCGCTTTTGAGGCTCCAAAACTTTCTGATTAGTTACGTCGATATGCGGATGGCGAATAATTTCACGCTGCATACCTGGACCCTCGTCGAGCTTCGATTGCGCTATTTGATTGTTGTATCGATTTGCTACTCGGTCACACCCTTCGCTTGCTACCTGTGCTCCCGTGCGGACACTTCGGTAGAGCACGACTCGGACTTTAATTTCCGTCGAATGCGCAGCGAGGGGACCTTTGGTTAGCGCTACGCGCGAGAGTAAAGAATGACGCGTAGCTTAAGACGGCTCCCGGAGAATGCAGCCGCTGTCGCCATCCTTGACTTTGCCGGGAGGAAGCTTGATATCATTGACGATTATTTTGCAGTTACCAGTGGGCGGGGGCGGGTGCCGTGCTGGTGCTCAGCGAACTTGAAAGCATGGCGTCGCGCCAGCAGCGGGAGATCGCCCAGCAACGCCGACTCCTCGAGCAGCGAGAGGCTCGGCTCGCCGTCCTTCGCGGAGCTCAGGTAAGCACCAGACTTTTTCTCGTCTCGCTCGGTCTCCCCCTTTCCGCCTCAACGATATCGGATGACTCGTCGAACCAGTGAATTTTTCCTATGGTTTAACCGGAAATTACCGAGAGTGAAACGATTGTCACCGAAATGATCGCCTGGGTTTACTTCAACTCCAGAGTTTCCAAGCGGGCACTTGCTTCTGATATTTGTGCTTATTTATTACGATTTCTCCCTTTGATTTGATGAATTTTTTGAAAATTCCCATGTAAAATTAAAGGATCTCTCTTTCTAATAGAAATGGAAATTGTAACGAGTTTTTAAACAATGAATCTATCAAGTCGGCGCGTAAGTCCAGAATATGTCAGAATGATTGAGTGGCATTTTCTTCCGGGCGGTATATTCCTCGTTAAAATTTCAAACCCATCGATAAAGCAGCAGAAAACTTGCAATAAATTATCGTTAGTTGAAGCTTCCGGAGTAGCATTATTAATTCTGAAATCGATCAACGCTAAGCTTCGAGCATCAGTCAACTTCGCGTCCTCTCTCTCTCTCCTCTCTCTCCTCTCGTCTCTCTCTCTCTCTCTCCTCTCTCTCTCTCCTCTCTCTCTCCTCTCTCTCACTCTCTCTCTCTCCTCTCTCTCTCTCTCTCTCTCTCTCTCTCTCTCGTAATTAACTCTCTCTCTCTGAAGAGAACCTAAAATTTCGTTAACGGGCAAAACTTACTCGTGCTTTTTAATAATTGTCAAAACATTTTCGGGTGAGTTGTAGTTGTGATAGCATAGCGCGCGCCGAGGGGCTTTTAATATTTCGCGCGCAGCACGAAAAGTCAAACGTCCAATATATTCCCCCCGTCGGCAATTTTTCGGGAACAAACAGTTCGAAACCGACCCACCGAGCACCAAACA